>NC_086447.1:739656350-739848850 GCF_028390025.1 Pseudophryne corroboree | reverse complement strand
GTTCCCTTTATTTTTTTGAGCAGTCACCAGTGAATACACACACACACACACACACACACACACACACACCATCGATGATTCGGCACCATCGGTTCCAGCACTGTGCAGGATTATCGATGGTATCATTGACTCTGTTTTCGACAGCATCCTGACCTCACTCTGCAGCCTAATTCTATCCAGTGTGTCTCCTCCAGCCTAACTCCGGCCACACAGCCTAATTCTTCACCCCCAGCCCAATTTCCTGCCACAGCCCGACTCCCGGCCCACAGCCAGACTCACCCACCCCCACATATACATACATACATACATACATACAGTACTGTGCAAAAGTTTTAGGTAGGTGTGGAAAAATGGTGCAAACTAAGAATGATTTCAAATATAGAAGTGTTAATAAGTTTATTTTTATCAATTAACAAAACGCAAAGTAAATTAACAGAAGAGAAAGCTAAATCAAATCAATATTTGGTGTGACCACACTTTGCCTTCAAAACTGCATCAATTCTTCTAGGTACACTTGCAGTTTTTGAAGGAACTTGGCAGGGAGGTTGTTCCAAACATCTTGGAGAACTAATCACAGATCTGCTGTGGATGTAGGCTTGCTGAAATCCTTCTGTCTCTTCATGTAATCCCAGACAGACTTGATGATGTTGGGATCAGGGCTCTGTGAGGGGCATATCACCACTCCCAGGACCTTGTTCTTCTTTATACTGAAGATAGTTCTTAATGACATTGGCTGTATGTTTGGGGCTTTTGTCCTGCTGTAGAATAAATTTGATACAAATTGGCATCAGGAATGATCCTGATGACGATTTGTAGCTAAATTGAAACGTTGAAAATACGACCATATCTTACACAAGACACAGCAAAAACTCTAATCAATGATCTCATTATCTCCCGCACTGATTATTGTAATAGTCTCCTGACCGGTCTTCCCAAACATAGGCTCTCACCACTACAATCCATTTTGAATGCAGCTGCGAGGCTAAACTTCATTGCTAGACGCTCATCATCTGCAGATCCGCTCTGTCAGGCCCTCCATTGGTTACCAGTATTCTTCCATTTTCGCACAGAAACGAAATAACCCACCCAAATCTCTGCAAATGTTATATCTGCCCCCCCCCCCCCCTTGCAGTGCACATGGTTTTGCACAACTGCTAAAAAAATTCCTGCTGCGATCAACTTGGAATTACCCCCAAAGTGTACATAGCATGAGTGTTTAACATATGTTGTTCTGACATGTTGTTATTTAGAAATATTTGTAGCACTGTATAACACTATTATAACATATTGTTTTCAAGACATGCTTTGTTGCACAGTTGTCATAGCAATGTTTCCGGTTAGTATCCATTGGTGGCACTCGATATACCGGCTGCCGTGATCCTGGCACTCAGCATACTGACAGCCGGTATATCGACAACTATTTTCCCTCTTGAGGTGTCCACGACACCCCTGGAGGGAGAATAAATAACGCGAGCGTGCCACGGTGCCCACAAGGGGCTCTTTTGCACTCACCCCACCCCGCATTCCGGCGGTCGGGATCCAGGAGCCGGTATACTGACGTGTGTGTCCCCGAAACATTGTTGATTAAAAATACGTATTTTTCACCTTAAAGACAGACTTGGAGTGCCGCCTTTCTCTGTATCTCTACATTGGAGGAAAGTATCCAATAAGTTAATTATTTGAGCAAATTATTTGTATTTCTGAATGAGTGTCAGATTATTAGTTTCTTTTCTCTCTCTCTATAATATATATATATATATATATATATATATATATATATATATATATTTTTTTTTAGAGATGAGCGGGTTCAGTTTTACTCGGATTTACTCGGTTCTCAAAAACGGCATGTTATTAGCTCACAGACGTCATGTGTTTTGGATAGCCAATAAGAAAAATCCGGATAAAACCGAACTGGCGTTACATCAGAACCCGCTCATCTCTAATAAATATATATATATATATATATATATATATATATATATATATATATATATACACACACACACACACACACACACACACACATACATACATACACACACACACACACACACACACACACACTCTAAGACTAATGCTGCTCTTCACTTCTACGGGGGGAGTTCGAGAGTTGCTCCTTTCGGGCGCATAGAGCCAACTGACATTACTGTTATGTTGTTCTGTCTTTTTGATGAGCTGGCAAATTTTTATATATGGGTATATGAGGATAGATAGATAGATAGATAGATAGATAGATAGATAGATAGATAGATAGATAGATAGATAGATGAAGGCGGCACCCGGGGTTCAAATGCAACACAGCAGGTATATAGATAAATGTTTCGAAGTTTAATCACACTCGTGCATTATATTGGACCTCTGCGTGGGTTTGCTAAGGAGGGCACTGGAGAAGGTATTCTATATTGGAAGTTCTGGTGTGTGTGTGTGTGTGTGTGTGTGTGTGTGTGTGTGTGTGTGTGTGTGTGTGTGTGTGTGCGTGCGTGTGTTACATTTAGAATTTTCACACTTGAAAGACAACTATCTGAGACGAGAAAGCCATGCTGTGGACTGAACCAATAATAACAAGACTGGAAGCCACCTATGAATGAGCCCGTGACATCAGTGAAACCCTTCCTGTACACTATTCAATAAGCCTAACTAATATTCATAACAAGCTGGATGCCAGTGAATAATGCATTATCCCGTGACTACTGATGAAGCCCAAACATGTCTACCTGCTGTACTGTAATGAAAGTTAATGGGATGATGGGTTCATGCTTCAAAATTGAAAGGAAACAATAAATCTTCGGTTGAATTTGTGACAAAAACAAAGTTATCAATTATCATAAAATAATTACCAAAGAAATAAGCAAAACACTAGCAAGGTTCTGGTACTTCTAACAATAGCTGCACTCAAACTAAACAATGCACCTTTCTTTTATGGAGCAACCTATTCAACAGTAAGACCTGACATCAATATTTGCCAAGCATCTTGTTCTGGAAGGTGATTGGCAATTCACTAGAAGGGTTTTACTACACATCGTATGGGAACAAAGTCTAACACGTCTTCTCTGCGTGTCCTTAACCAAGAACACAGCAAATTAAGCTACACGGAAAAAAAGAGGAAGCAGGTAATAGAGATTCCTACACATGCTGATCACAAGACACTTCTATTTTATGTACAAGTTCTAAACTCGTTTAACACTGCGCCTTAGGATTCAGGGGCGAGGGACTTTGTGGGTCATTCCGACCCGTTCGCACGCTGCGGTTCATCGGAAATGCGCATGCGCGGCGGCCACAATGCGCACGTGCTTTGTTGCCCAGCGACAGCCGTCGCCGTGCAACGACCAGAAGAAAGTGATCGCTAGCGTGATCCCAAGAAGATTGACAGCGGGGAGGCGTTCCGGGCAGATACTCACCATTTTCCGGGCGTGGAGATCCGAACACGGGTGTGTCCAGGCGTTTGGAGGACAGTTGTCTGATGTCAATTTCTGGGACCTTCATCACTGGATCCATCGCACAGAGTAAGTAACTGCAGGGCCGGTCTTGTTCTGCACAAAACTTTTTTGCATAGCAGGGCTGCACAAGCGATCGCAGCCCTGCTATGCTAAAATACACTCCCCCATAGGCGGCGTCTAGTTGATCGCACGAGCAGCAAAAAGTTGCTACATGCGATCAACTCGGAATGACCCCCTTTGTTAGCAGCAAAATGGCTAAAATGGAATGTTAAATAGTCACTCACCTCTGTAGTCAAAAGAAATGACATGATAGCCCATTGAGCTGAGGACCTAGCAAAAGGGACATTTTAATTAGTGCACAGTACACTCATTTATTACATACAAATGAATTTCATAATAATAATAATAATAATAATAATAATAATAAATGCAGCAATTTCCCTTATGCACATTACATGCAGTCTGCTCTATGTAAATGCTACAAGTATATACTAAAAATAGACAAGTCTACAAAACACATTGCTGTGAGAAGGAGCCTGTGTAATCCTTGTGCAGAGCAATGACTTTTATACCTATTATAAAGAATACATTGGATGTGGCGAATGTTCTCCAGAAGCCAGTATTATCCGCCTCGCACTAGCTTGTGTGTGCGCCATATATCAGTTTCACTTTGCACAGTAAACCAGCTAGCTTACAAGTTACAGCAGACAAGACCAATCTTCACAGTAAACTGGTGTTATGGCTTTTGTTCCTAAACCTTATGGTGTGTACACACGGTGAGATTTTTTCTTACGATTTTGACTAAAATCGTAAGAAAAGTTAGTGCAGATCGCAATGTGAAAGTCACCTTGCGATCCCTATTCGATGCCGATGCGCGGTCCTGCGCGGTCGGCATTGCAAGCATAGATAGACTGTGCAGGCAAGTCAATTTTGGCTATCTCTATAGAAGAGATAGTCAAAACTGACACTTCAAAATCGCACATAGTCAGTATCGCAAGTACACTCATTATGTGCTTGCGATGCTGACCTAGCCCCTGTCGCATAGTGAGAATCGGGCATAGCCCAAATCTCACCGTGTGTATGGGCCTTTAATTTATATTTTACAGCTCATTAAGCCTTAACATAACAGGTTTATTTAGGCTATTGCAAGTAGATGTTCTGCACGCTTGATCACAAAATAATTTTTATTTCCATAAGAGTCATATTCGCATAAGACATTTGATTAATAATTTCTAACCATTTCTATGAGATGTCATTTACACCTGTGTTAGATTGGAGCAGCCTTGATTACAGCTGATGGTCATTCTCAGACTGTGCTGAACAATAGTATTTATACAGACAGCAAATTTGTGAAAGGACTGATGTACTTCTCTGAATGATTCATTATCATAGAAACAGATCAGAACCATATGGCCCATCCAGTCTGCCCATTGGGATATTAGGATTAGGGACTATGGGGTTGTGGCAATGCTTCCCAAACTTTTTGAGTCTCCACGCCCTAGAGTATCAGAATTTTTTTCACGGCACCCATAGGCCAAAACTTTCTTATTGAGAAATTCCAAAGAAATAATGAATGATGTCATCCTTAGGGTCACTTGTGTGGTGAGGACAGGATTTGCTTCTGTTTGTCCACATAGTTTATGATTGGTAGCCACCAGCACTGGTTTTGCCAGTTGCACTGACCATAAATGATTAGAATTGGTCCTGGACCACCAATCCAAGGCACCCCTGCAAGTGTCCTGAGGCACCCCAGGGTGCCTAGGCACACAGTTTGAGAACCACTGGGTTATGGTATTAAGGATAGGATAATGTATTAGGGTTGTTTTAGCGGTTTTGGTCAGGGTTGAGGGTTAATTTGGGGAATGAGGTTACGGTATTAGGGATAGGTTGGTTTATCAGTTTGCCTTAAGGTATTAGGGTTAGGGGTTATGAATAGTTAGAGCTTTGGGGTTAAGTTAGGGTATTAGGGCCACGCTGCCATAGTTGCACACTATGGGGGGTAATTCAGGTTTGTTAGCAAACAAAAAAAGTTAGCAATTGGGCAAAACCATGTGCACTGCAGGTGGGTCAGATGTAACAGAGAGTTAGATTTGGGTGGGTTATTTTGTTTCTGTGCAGAGTAAATGCTGGCTGCTTTATTTTTACACTGCAATTTCTATTTCAGTTTGAACACACCCCACTCGATAGATTGTTGCAGGGGTGGAGCGGGGCAAACGGAGGCAGAAGCGTTTTTGAGGAGGTTGCGTGACGTCAAACGTAGCCTCTCCTATGGAAAAAATGGCACTGGGCTGTCTGCCTTCGCAGCCGGGCAGGGGGTTCGTCCACAGCTGCTGCGACCACAATTAGATTGCTGTTGCAGCCGCTGGGTGGCCTTGCCCTGCGATGGGTGGCCTCCAGCATGTGAAAGAAAGGATTGCAGTTTCTGCTTTTTATCAGAAACTACAATCCAACCGGAATACATCCTAATCAACTGTAGCTCCATTCAGGCGTGATGGCTGCCAGCCCCCCCACCCCACCCCACCCCGGGGGTGCAAGTTGAAATGTGTGAAAAGTGTCACAAACGTGACTTTTTCCAGTCACCACCATCACTTTGATCAGGTTTAGCTGCCTTACACGGCTAAACACGACCTATATGGGCGCGATCTGCACAAAATGAGAAACAACTGAATATCATCCTCGTGATCTCTCTTCACTGTAGACGGGAGATCGGGCGCGATAATCAACTGCATATCGCCAGTGCTGTACAGATGGCTGCTGTTGTAGATACACAAAATGGGGCATATGTTAAAGAATCAGAGTTTTTTTCAAAGCAGCAATTATTTACAATGCATGGTTTTACCTTGTAAATGATTTTCACTTTAAAAAACGTCCAAGATCGGCCAGCATCCTGCACCTCAGGCAAATTCGGACCCTATTACATATGCCCCAATATGTCAGTAAGCCTAGCTCGGCAACTGGATGAGGTGAGAGACTGATTGCTGAGTGTGCTCTACATTTATTAGTCCCTATTCAGGATTTTTGTATGTGGTTTTTAATTGTGACTTTTATATGGAGTTTTTTGTCCTGTTCGTTATGTGTGAATAAATGAACGTATTACATGAGAACCCGACATGTTTTATCTTTTATGATCATCGTGAATGAGGTGTTTTGGAACAGGGAAAAGTCTGAGAAGATTCAACCATTTAAGAGAGGAGATACGTGCTGGAGTACTGTTCAACAACAGGAACGTAACTACTAAGCTGTGTTATCTATGTAACAATTAGAAAGCGCCTTCGTGTGATTGTTGCATAACTTTTTGTATACTGGATTTGCTTAGAGCAGTGGTTCCCAAACTGTGTGCCTAGGCACCCTTGGGTGCCGCAAGGCTCTTGCAGGGGTGCCTAGGGTTGGCGGTCCAGGACCAAATCAAATTATCTATGGTCAAAGTGATAGGCCAAACCAGTGATAGTGTCTGCCAAACATAAAACGTGTGGACAATCACCACATAACTGACCCTAAGGGTGACAAGTAGGCACAATTTACTTAATTTAGGGGTCTACGTTCTAAACCTTGTATAGAGATAAAGTGGACGGAGAAAAGTATCAACCAATCAGCTTCTAACTGTCATTTTTAAAACACAGCCTGTAACGTGACAGTTAATGTAGGAGCTGATTAGATGGTACTTTATCTCTGTCCACTTTATCTCTCTCCAATGCTTAGTACATAGACCCCTTGATGTTTTTCCAAATTTATCAATGAGAATCTTTTGGCCAAGGGGTGCTGTGGAAAAAAACTGCTGCTACTCTAGGGCGCCGTGATTCAAGAAAGTTTGGGAACCACTGGCTTAGAGTGAGGGGGTCACTCTCATATATGCAACTGAAGTGAGGGCAGCTCTGCGCACTAAAGGAAGCTTCTATTTTTTTCGTCTATTTCCACAAAACACTGCAGTGGCCGCTGCACCATATTGGAGCCCACTCGCCATAAGTGTCACACTACTATTTCACTACGCTATTGTCAACAGCTAAGCAGATTAAAAAAACAAAAAACTAGTCTTTAGTACAGGAAGAATAAAGAAAGTATCTGGGGACAAAAAGGATTATAATCACTCCCTTCTTTCCAGGACTGTCAGGAATGATCAGGGCTCACAGGCTACACACCTGAAGTCTGACTACTGTTAAATAGTAGCAGCAGCTGCAGAGTGTATAAAGGAGACACGGCAAACCACACGCTGGTTACCAAACACTGCTATAATGGCATTTGCCTTCTGACACAGTTTTACAAACGTCATTGTGAGAATTATCTAGCACTAGAATGTGGCTTGTACACTGCCGTAGTGTGTCCAATTCCCCCCCTCCCCCCCAAGACAGAGGGTTCCGGTATGAATGGTCGATAATGTTAAGGTCGACAGTCATTAGGTCGACATGGACAAATGGTCGACACATGAAATGGTCGACACATGAAAAGGTCGACATGGATTTTTGAACTGATTCTGGGGTAATTTTTTCCGTAACATGAACCGGAACCCCAAGTAGTGCACCGCATTCCCTTGCATGGCTCGCTTCACTCACCATGCTGTGGGAAAGGTGACTCGCTCCGCTACCGTTGCGCTCGGCACAGGTTACTATTCCCTAATCTATCTCATTTTTTTTTAAAGAAAGCCATGTAGACCATTTCATGTGTCGACCATTTGTCCATGTCGACCATGTAACTGGCAACCAATAGTGGTCGACCTAATGAGCGTCGACCATCTGAACGGATACCCAGACACCAGACAGACACCAGTGCAAGTTTCCTGTAGCTGAGAGAACTAACTACCCCCCCCCCCCCACCCCCTCCCACACACACACACACAATATCCTCTGCTCTTCCCCTATAGGCTTTAATTATTACTGAAGTTACCAGTTACTACAAGTAGATGGAACAGACCTCAACAAAAAACCTCAATAAAATAAACAAAGTAGACAGCAGAACAAATAATAGCAATTAAACAACATATAGTACCTTATATAGCTGTACTCTGTGATCACCTCCGCTGTGAGAATAAATAAAATGATACACACTATTACTAAACAAATCAATTTTTTTCTGAAAACATCTCAAAGACATTTAAGAAATACACAATTCTGTCATCGGTGTTTCACATTTCTACATGGACCAGAACTGGGAAAAAGTGAGTAAATATAAATCGAGATTTGTATCCCTTTTTTTCCATATACAGTACATCCGGAAAGTATTCACAGCACTTTATCCACATTTTGTTGTTACAGCCTTATTCCAAAATGGAATACATTCATTTTTTTTCCCCTCAAAATTCTACATACAATACCACATAATGACAACGTGAAATTTTTTTTTGGGTGATTTTTGCAAATTTATAAAAAAAACAAAAACTAAGAAATCACATGTACATAAGTACTCACAGCCTTTGCCATGAAGCTTAAAATTGAGCTCAGGTGCATTCTGTTTCCACTGATCATCCTTGAGATGTTCCTACAGCTTAATACCCCTTTCACACCGCAAACCCGGGTCCGACCCGGTATTTTGAACCTGGGTCCGACCCAGGTCAGACCCCTTCACACTACACTTTCAACCAGGGTTACTGCAGGGTTGGCTCCTTTTAACTCAACCCGGGTCAGCAATTAAAACACCATGGATGTCATTTTAAATGACTTTTTTTGGCTCAGAAAGATGGTGTCAGAAGGGGACAAAAGGAGAGGGTGGGAACAGCTCACAGCATTGTAGGAATCATGGCTGACAGAGCTATGTTTTTATACACAATTGCATCTTTAACTGTTCCATTAACATACCTCCCAACTGTCCCAATTTTCACGGGACAGTCCCATTTTCTTGGGACTGTCCCGTTGTTCCACCCACGGGCCGCAGTGTCCCGCGGTGGGGGTGGGGTGGGGGCAGTTGGGAGGCTCCTGTCACTGCTGCTCTGCTTAGAAGAGCAGCGGTGAATAGACACAGCGTCTATTCACAGGTGACAGAGGGAGAGGGGGCATGCCAGCAGTTCAGAGAGACGGTACAAGGGGGCGTGACCCACGATCGCAGCTCTGCCACTAGAGCACGCCCCTTTCATATAGGTCACACCTCCTTTTCGGGTGCGCATGCTCGTGGTGCGTCCCAAGGTCCCTCTTTGTACTTTTAATACGTTGGGAGGTATGCAGTAAGCTGCCTAGCAATCTCACCCCTAATTCTTAATATCTCTAATTCTTAATGCTCACTGTTCATCAAGACACAAAGAACAGCCAATCAGCAATTTTACATGAATGCAGGGTTGAATAACCCGGGATGGACACTTTAGAGTGCACAATGACCCGGGTCCAACCCGTGTATAACACTGCTTTTATACCTGGTTGAAATGCAGGGTTACTCGACCAGGGATATTCAAAAGTGGTGCTTTTAGACTGCACCTCGACCCGGGTCGAGCTGACTCAACCTGGCAATATCCCGGGATATATTTGGGGTGTGAAAGGGGTATAATTGGAGTCCACCTGTGGAAAATTCAGTTGATTGGGCATGATTTGGAAAGGCACATACCTGTTTATATAAGGTCCCACACTTGACAGTGCATGTCTGAGGACAAACCAAGCATGAAGTCAAAGGAATTGTCTGTAGACCTCCAAGACAGAATTGTCTCGAGGCACAAATCTGGGGAAGGGTACATAAACATCTGCTGCTTTGAAGATCCCAATGAGCACAGTGGCCTCCATCATCCTTAAATGGAAGAAGGTGACCAAGAACCAGATGGTCACTTTGTCAGAGCTACAGCATTCCTCTGTGGAGAGAGAACCTTCCAGAAGGACAACCATCTCTGCAGCAATCCAGAGTGGCCAGAAGGAAGCCCCTCCTTAGTAAAAAGCACACGGCAGCCCGCCTGGAGTTTGCCAAAATGCACCTGAAGGACTCCCAGACCATGAGAAACAAAATTTTCTGGTCTGATGAGACAAAGATTGAACTCTTTGGTGTGAATGCCTGGCGTCATGTTTGGAGGAAACCAGGCACTGCTCATCACCAGGCCAATACCACCCCTACAGTGAAGCATGGTGGTGGCAACATCATGCTGTGGGGATGTTTTTCAGCGGCAGGAGCTGGGAGACTAATCAGGATAGAGGGAAAGATGAATGCAGCAATGTACAGAGACATACTGGATGAAAACGTGCTCCAGAGCGCTCTTGACCTCAGACTGGGGCAACGGTTCATCTTTCAGCAGGACAACGACCCTAAGCACACTGTCAAGCTATCAAAGGAGTGGCTTCAGGACAACTCTGTGAATGTACTTGAGTGGCCCAGCCAGAGCCCAGACTTAAATCCGATTGAACATCTCTGGAGAGATCTGAAAATGGTTGTGCACCGACGCTTCCCATCCAACCTGATGGAGCTTGAGAGGCGCTGCAAAGAGGAATGGACGAAACTGTCCAAAGATAGTTGTGTCAAGCTTGTGGCATCATATGCAAAAAGACTTAAGGCTGTAATTGCTGCCAAAGGTGCATAAACAAAGTATCGAGCAAAGGCTGTGAATACTTATGTACATGCGATTTCTTTTTTCAATAATGATTTTTTATTAATTTCCAAATATAGAGAGGAAAAACCAGATAAATGTACACGAACAGAGGTCATATAAAGAGTACAACATTGAGCTAATACAGTAGGTCCAATCATATATAACAACTCTGAATCTAAAAGCTCAGTTCTCTAACCGTGTACACAGATTCTCTTAACTATCAATCATATATATAACCTTAAGAGTAACAGAATAGAAAGCGCAGTAGAGAGGGAAAAGACATAACAAGACAGCGACACATGAGGGTAAAAAATAAATTAATTAATTAAAAAAAATGTATAGACAAAGAAAGGAGAATATGCGTGTCAGGGGAGCACCTTACTCAAATATTGTAACATAGAGATAAATAGCTAGTTAGTTAGTTCGTTAGAAGGGGCATCTGCACAAATAGGTATTATCAGGTTGTGGAGAATGCAGAATTGCCGTGTCAATGGGATCACTGAAAATTATGGAGTGACCCTGTCTCTTCCGGAATACACTCCATTTAAACCATCTCATGTAGATAGAAGAAGGGGATGAAGAATACACACATCCCGCTGTTTCAAACAGAAAATGCTTATGGGTATTATTAATAACCGTCTGAATGTGAGGTATGGACTGTGATTTCCACAGTTGGCCTATCGCTGCCTTAGCTGTTATTAAGACATGTCCTACGATATACCTGTCGCAGCTGAGAAGAGTGTGAGAAGGGTAGTGGAATAGGGCAAACAGCGGATCCAGTGGCACTGTCGTTCCCACTAGTTCCCCCAAAAGAGAGAATACTTCCGTCCATAGAGGCCTCAAGACTGGGCAGTCCCAAAAAATATGTAGAATGGAGCCCTCGCCACCACATTTTCTCCAGCATAGCTGGGAAGTCGAGGGCCAGATATGGTGAAGCCGCTGCGGAGTGAAGTACGCCCTATTGCATAATTTATAGAACATTTCTGAGTGCTGGAGACATTTAGAGATTTGAAAGCACAGTGATGAAATCGTATCCCACTCTTCCTCTCGAAGCACAATAGAAAGATCCTTCTCCCACTTAAACTGCGCAGGTAGTTTACCTTTTTTATTCAAAAGAACAATATACTGGTACCACCTGGATATCCCACCCCTATGACCAGGGGATGACAATCTAGAGAGCATAATAGCTGGTAGAGGGAGGGGACTTCTAGACCCGTTAACATACGATTGGAGCCAATGGCGTATCTGTAAGTACTTGAAAAAGTCATGCTTTGAAATCCCAAACTGAGACTGAAGCTGAGAGAATGAGATCAAGCTATTATTCAAAAAAAGATCTTTCAGTCTCACAACTCCAGCGTCAATCCAGGCGTCTAATATAAGATCAGGGATATTACAAGCAACCGTTCTGATAGAGAGGTCCGCTGCAGGTAATGTTATAGTTGGGTCAGACTCAACCACGGAGTGCCATAGCTTCAGAGTACTTCGAATCGCGTCCCCAGGACCTATCCATTTCGGAACACTATGTATAGGTAATAGAAATAGATCTGTAATATTGATCGGCCCTAAGAAGGCTTTTTCAATAACTACCCATGGTTTGGGGGAATGAGCGACAAACCAATCTCGGGCCTGGCTGAGAAGGCAAGCGGAGTGATATGCTTCTAAGTTGGGGTAAGCAACCCCACCAAAGCCCTTGGGCAATGACAGAACCTGCCTAGAGATCCGCGGCTTCGCTCCCTTCCAGATAAAGTGTGTTAAAGTTTTATTAGCCTTAACACTAAGGGCTTTAGGGAAATGGCGGGGGATGGCCCGAAACAGGTAGAGGAGTTTCGGTAGCAGTACCATCTTTGTTGCAGAGACACGCCCCAGCCAGGAGATTTCATGTAAAGACCACTCTTTAATCAATTTGTCGAAGGCGCTAAATTAAGGTGTGTAGTTACAATCATAAAGGTCTTTATCAAGCGATAGATGTATACCTAAATATTTAATAGATCTCGCATGCCAAGCATATCTGTATCTATCCTTAAGTAAGGCCAGGATATGTGGCGGGATATGAAGCGGTAGAGCTTCCGTTTTGGAAGTATTCAATTTATAGAATGACAATCTGGAGTACTTATCTAATATGGCATGGAGTCCAATAAGGGAGGACTCTGGGTTTGTCAAGCATAATAGAATATCATCTGCGAAGAGGTTGACTTTATGACTCATTCCCCCTATCTCGGGTCCCGAAACCTCCGCGTCAGACCTAATAGTCTCAGCCAGGGGTTCAATAGCCAGAGCAAAAATCAGGGGAGACAAAGGGCACCCCTGTCTTGTGCCGTTTAGAATTTCGAAGGCCCTGGACAGACACCCATTAACATACACCTTGGCGGAGGGGGCAGAATATAATGCAAAGATGGAATCTAGAAACCTACCCTGGAATCCAAACTTACCCAGAACTGATCTTAGATACCCCCAGTGTAACCTATCAAACGCCTTCTCAGCGTCTAACGATAGAACGAGGAGGGGCTCTCTATTAGCAGTACAATACTCAATGACATTATAAGCTCTCCGAGTGTTGTCCGGGGCCTGCCTGCCCGGGACGAAGCCAACCTGGTCAGCAGCTATAAGGGAAGGCAATAAGGGGCAAAGACGGTTAGCGATTATCTTAGCAAAAAGCTTTACGTCTGTATTCAACAAAGCTATCGGTCGGTAATTTTGAACGGATGTGGGAGATTTACCCGGCTTAGGGATAGCCACTATCCGCGCTTCAAGCATCTCTTTTGGGAACCTCCCAGCCTCCGATGCCTCGTTAAAGACAGCCAATAACACTGGAGCCAAGTCTGCTTTATAGGTTTTGTAGAAATTAGATGGAAAACCGTCTGGGCCCGGTGCTTTATCTCGTGGAAGACCGTCAATAGCTGCCTCAAGTTCAGACAAAGTCCAGGGGGAGCCGAGGGACAGGCAGGTCTCGGAGTTCAGTGTCGGTAGGGATAGGTTTTTTAAAAATGACTGGATTTCAGCCTCAATAGGTTGGGTGGTATCAGGGTCTGTGAAAGTATCTGCTATTCTATATGGATCAGAGACTCTTGAACCCGTGGGAGAGTAGACAAAGTGGATTCTGGCCTTAGCTCGCCTACCTCTCAGTTTCCGCACCAAGAGACGCCCTGCCTTATTTCCAAATACATAGAATCTGATTTAATCGAGCGAGGTTGCGTTGTACTTCCCGAAGAGAAAAAGTGTTCACCCTTTCCCTTGCGGCCAGCAAAAGCTTAAAAACAGTTCTATTATGTGGGTCAGCCTTATGTGCTATTTCTAATTTTGCAACTTCGCTCTCTGCTTCAGTACGTTCAGCATTTTGAGAACGTTTCAGCCGTGAAGCGGCCTGAATGGCAGCCCCCCGCATTACAGCCTTACAAGAGCACCAATTATTAAAGACTGAAGTATCTTCGGGTTTGTTCGTTTCTAAATATACCTTTAAGGTTTGTTGAATGGCAAGTGAAGCCTCTTGATGGCATAGCAAGAAATTTCCTAGTCTCCAAGGGCCCGGAGATACTTTATGGGCCCCGAGCTTCCACACGACCTTTAACGGAGAATGGTCAGACCATGTCATCGGTAGTATGTTAACTTTCATAATGGCCGGTAGTGACACTCTGTCAGTCAATACGAGATCAATTCTAGAGTATGAGGAGTGGACATGCGAATAAAAGGAGTAATCTCTAGCTGTAGGGTGTTTAGTTCTCCACGCATCGTAGAGTTCGTACTCTCCTAGCAATTGGCGAAGCCCAAGGGTATTAATAGGGGAAGTTCTGGGTTTAGCCAAGGGACTTCTGGTGGGGAGAGATCTATCAACAGAGGGGTCTACAACTAAATTGAAGTCCCCCAAAAGCAAGACTGCACCTTTAGCGTGCTTCTGTATCAGGGAGAATAGATTCCTACAGAAGGAGAGTTGACCAGAGTTGGGTGCATAGCAGGAAGCCAAGGTGACAACAGTATCTTCAAGCTTTCCGATTAATACTAAATACCTTCCTTCGGGGTCTACAATTTGGGATTCTAGAGTGAATTGGCAGTCACGAGAGATTAGTATAGCCACTCCGGCCTTTTTTACGGGGCCATTGGCCATGTAGCCGGTAGGGAAGTGATTATCATAGAATCTAGGGTGGTCTAATTTCCTAAAATGGGTTTCCTGAATAGCGACCACATTCGCCTTCATTTTATAGAAGGAAGATAAGGCCAGTCTACGCTTCTGTGGGGAATTCAATCCCTTAACGTTCAATGATACCAAGTTAACCATAATAAACTAACCAGGAGACGGAGCATCCGCTGAAACCAAGAAATGCGATGAAAAGGTACAATTCCCTGAACACATTTGAAAGAAAAAAAAAGGCATGGGGGGGACGAGACACAAAAGGAGACACACTGAGGAGGACAGAGAGAGAAGAGAGAAAAACATAGTATGCAAAACAAGGAAAGTCGACTCCGTGTAGAGACGAAGCCATAGTAAGGCGCCAAAACATACAGCGCCTCACCAAACAAATTTGGGAGGTTAGTGGCCAACCTCCCCGCAATCAAGTAATCAAATATATGTAAACTTTATATTCAGTCGCACATGGCATATAAAAGGAATGTCGTTAAGAATGGAATGATAGGCTAAGTTGTGATGAGTCACAGGATCCCAGAACCGGCAAAGAGCAATACTGTAGGTACAGCAATAAAAGGCTCAGAGAGGAGCATACAGACCAGTCCAGGAGCCCGTGAGAGCACAACAACCGTTATAGAGGAGAAAAAAAAAATATAACCCTGCCATACAATAGTCTAAAGGGTGTTAAACATGGAATAACAAGGCATTCAACTTGTGATAAGCCCTGAAATTAATACAATAATATGGAAACAACGCTAGTCCTATAAATGGACAATCATGGCAGGGAAAATACCGCAGTGGGGAGGGCCTACTTCCCAACCATCGACCAGTCCGGCTGAAGCCGGCGGTCAGGAGAGCCGGACCCCTGATCTCCAGCTATATTCCATTTGTGAAGAAGTCTCATACCGTCCTCAACCGAAGACACCACTATAGTGGAACCTTCTCTAGAAATCAATAGACGCGTGGGGAAACCCCATCTATATACGATTCCAGCCTTCCTAAGGGCCGCGGTGACAGGCTGAAAGGAACGTCTCCTGGTGAGGGTATAGTGTGATAAGTCTCCAAAAAGTTGAAGCGGGCCCAAAGCTTTCGCCGTGACTGAGGTAGGTCTAGCCGCTTTAAGCAGGGATTCCTTAATATGAAAGAAATGGACCCTCATTAAAACATCTCTCGACGCCCCTTCGGGAGCACTGCGGGCCTTCGGGACCCTATGGATACAGTCCAATATCAAGTCCGCAGATGTAGCAGAGGGTAGCAGCTTCTTGAATATTTCGATTGTATAGTCATGCAGGCTGCTATTAGATACGGATTCCGGTACCCCTCTGAGCTTGAGATTATTTCTGCGTGAGTGGTCCTCCAGGTCCGCTACTTTGTCCCGCAGAGCCGCCACCTCCCCCTCAAGGGTATCATGGGAGTCAATAAGAGTATTATGAGAGCCTACCACCTCGCCCATCTTTGTTTCCAAGTGTCCGGTCCTCTCGCCCAAATCCTCAACAGAGCGCTGGCAAGATTGCAACATAGTACGAAATTCAGACGCCACCTCTTTTAAACTGGCGTAACAACAGCTTCATGGCACCCACCGTTAAGGCTTCGCTGTCTTCCAGGCGAGGAGAGGGGGGGGAATCTTGGGATGAAGATAGGGCCATCATGGGCGAGGAAGTTGTAGGCGGGGGATCCGATCCGGTGGCTGAAGACCCAGGCCCCATAGACTTATTTCGATAGGGGGAAGGCTTGAAAAAGGCAACTTGAGAGATTGATTTGGAGGCTTTATTCTTTTTTGGAGGCATCATGTATCACTTTGAGGGAATGGTAGAACCCCAGTAGAAAGGAGAATTCCGTCTAAGGCCTAAGACGGCAGATATCTTCTTACACCATGTGCGTGATTACATCAGCTAAAATGATTGCGGGGAGTTACTGTGAGGATTCATTGAAGAGGTGTCCACATCCCACATGTGCCGTAGTGTGCACCCCTACAGGGTGTCAACGTTGTCACTTTCTCATCAGATAGTACCCCTATGAATCAGGTGAGGGAGATGCAATATATGGACTGCCAGCAGGGGGCTCTGGCGCACGGTGCAGTGGGTGAGGTCCAGGCAGTGCTTGTAAAATGCTGGGTAGCCGTGAAAGGTACGAGGTGTTGAGTGCACCATATAAGCTTGCGCCCAGTAAGTATACAGTATAGAGTGGAGAGTGTCCCAGGCTGTGATTATATCTGACTTGTGGGAAACTGCAGGATCTCTATAGTAACCTTGCCCCCTCCAAGATGGCCGCCGCTCTCCAGCTCAAACGGGCCTCACCTCCGTCCACCGCTGTCTGTGGTCCGTCAGCCTGAGTGGGGACTCTATGCCACCTCCGCAGCCCTCGGCCAAGCTCCAACGACGGGATGGCTGCCGCCAACGGGGGCCGTCCGTGTAATCGCAGCGCCCGGAGCTCCTCGCCCGCCTCTCCCAAGATGGCCGCTGCCACCGGTCCTCCCGAGCAGGGCCGCGGCGTGTCTCGGCGGCTAGCCCGTAGTCCCTGGGGCTCGTATTCACCGCCGCATCTCCTGGTAAGGCTTCCCAAACAGGGGGTATATCGATGTTGCCAGCTATGTGGCGGCACACAGCGCACAAGAGCCCGGTCGGCTGACACCCAAATCTAGGTCCCGGCTTCACCCCGGGTGGAGGCCGCAACCCGCAAGTGCAGGATTAACCTACACTCCGGCTCCGCAGCTCACCACCTTATGTTGTGGGGGTCTTGTGGGTGCACAGGGGGCAAATTAAAGAGCAGGTAGGCACCTCGAATGCTATAGAAAGGAGCTTTTTAGCAGGAGCTCAGGCACCGTGCATCACGCCCCCGTACATGCGATTTCTTAGTTTTTTATTTTTAATAAATCTCCAAAAAGCGCAAAAAAACTTTTTTCACATTGTCATTATGGGGTATTGTGTGTAGAATTTTGAGGGGAAAAAATTTATTTATTCCAGTTTGGAATAAGGCTGTAACATAACAAAAGGTGGAAAAGTGAAGCGCTGTGAATACTTTCCGGAAACACTAATAAATAAATATATATATATATATATATATATATATATATATATATATATATATATATATATATATATATATATATATATATATATATATATATATATACACACATACATACATACAGGTTGAGTATCCCATATCCAAATATTCCGAAATACGGAATATTCCAAAATACGGACTTTTTTGAGTGAGATAGTGAAACATTTTTTTTCTGATGTCTCAATGTACACAAACTTTATTTAATGCACAAAGTTATTAAAAATATTGTATTAAATGACCTTCAGGCTGTGTATATAAAGTGTATATGAAACATAAATGAATTGTGTGAATGTACACACGCTTTGTTTAATGCACAGTTATTAAAAATATTGGCTAAAATGAGCTTCAGGCTGTGTGTATAAGGTGTATATTAAACATAAATGCATTCTGTGCTTAGACTTAGGTCCCATCACCATGATGTATCATTATGGTATGCAATTATTCCAAAATACGGAAAAATCCGATATCCAAAATACTTCTGGCCCCAAGCATTTTGGATAAGGGATACTCAACCTGTATATATATATATATATATATATATATATATATATATATATATATATATATATATATATATATATATATATATACACACACACACACACAGGTTGAGTATCCCTTATATATATATATATATATTTTTTTTACCACTGTGTAGTGATTTCCTATAGAGCAGGATTTTTAAAAAATGTAACAAAAAAAATTACACAGCAGCTAGAGTTTCGCTGAATTTTAATTAACATAATTTATACCACTTTCACACAGAAAAAAAAAGTCAAAAACCTAGTTATTACCCGGCATTTAATGCACGTGGGTTGTTGTTTTTTTTTTTTGGGGGGGGGGGGGGGGGTTTGCTGGTCCCCATCTGTACTCACACAGGACAGCATATTGCCAGGTCAAGCATTTGGACCAGGTAATAAATGGGTCAACACAGGTATTTCAGCCAAGCTGGGTCACAATTCCTGGGACTTTGTTTCTGGTAAAAACCAGGGTCGAAGTCCCAGAAATTTTGACCCTGGTTGATCCTTTCACACAGAAAAAGGACCAGTGTTGATCCACAAAATTACCGAATCCAAATGCTTAACACAGCAAATTGCTTTTCTGCGTGAAACTGGTATTAGCTACTCTAGACACTGTGATATCTGTCTACCATGATAACCTTCAGAGGGTCCAAACTAAACCCCAGTGATGATATCTGGTTGTAAGGTAATGCACTGTACATAGCCCTCATTACTACACACCAGCTACTGTACTCGTCTCCCAGCATTGTTTTTAGTACCAATCAATATTTCTGAAAACATCCAATTAATTCCATAAGAGACAAGGGGTATATGCAATTGCGGTCGAATTGCCGCAAATGTCGAAAAACGGGGCATTTTCGACACAAAAAAAAAATTAAGCAATGCAATACAGTACTTTTCGACAAAGAAACGGACGTTTCAGATTCGACTTTTTGAAATTCGACAGTTGTCAAATTCGACATGTCTGCAATGGTAAAAATGCAGGCTTTTCGACAAAAGTTTATTCAATTGAAGAATGTCGATTCGACAACAGTGCTTTTCCACAGTAATTTCGTCAATTTCATTCCGCCTCACTTTGCTGGCGGAATCTAATAAATTTTTTTAAAAAACATGTTTTTTTGTGTGTTTTTTTTATTGCTAATAGCATATCTATTTATATTAGAAGGGATTATGTACTTGGTTTGTCTATTAGGAGACACAAGTATTATTTATATATTTTTTAAAAGAATATTTTATTTTTTTAACCGACTAAAATAATATGGAGAGATCAGAGCATGGTTTTCAGTGGGAAGGGGTGGGAATGGTTTAAAATCAAGAAAAAAAATGCGTGGGGTCCCCTTTCCTAAGCATAACCAGCCTCGGGCTCTTTGAGCCGGTCCTGGTTGTAAAAATACGGGGGGGGGGGAAATGACAGGGGATCCCCCGTATTTTCACAACCAGCACAGGGCTCTGCGTCCGGTCCTGGTGCCAAAAATACGGGGGACAAAAAGCGTAGGGGTCCCCCGTATTTTTAACACCAGCATTGGGCTCCACTAGTCAGAGAGATAATGCCACAGCCGGGGGACCCTTTTATATCGGTCCCTGCGGCCCTGGCATTAAATCACTAACTAGTCACCCCTGGCCGGAGTAACCTGGAGGAGTGGGGACCCCTTAAATCAAGGGGTCCCCCCCTCCAGCCACCCAAGGGCCAGGGGTGAAGCGCAAGGCTGCCCCCCCCCCCATCCAAGGGCTGCGGATGGGGGGCTGATAGCCTTGTGTCAAATAAAAGTATTGTTTTTTGTAGCAGAACTACAAGTCCCAGCAAGCCTCCCCCACAAGCTGGTACTTGGAGAACCACAAGTACCAGCATGCGGGGGGGAAACAGGCCTGCTGGTACCTGTAGTTCTACTGCAAAAAAAATAATTATTTCTTTGTGTCACTTGGCTATCAGCCTCCCATCCGCAGCCCATGGATGGGGGGGGGGACAGCCTCGGGCTTCACCCCTGGCCCTTGGGTGGCTGGAGGGGGGGACCCCTTGACTTAAGGGGTCCCCACTCCTCCAGGGTACCCCGGCCAGGGGTGACTAGTTAGTGATTTAATGCCAGGGCCGCAGGGACCGATATAAAAGTGTCCCCCGGCTGTGGCATTCTCTCTCTGACTAGTGGAGCCCGGTGCTAGTGTTAAAAATACAGGGGACCCCTACGCTTTTTGTCCCCCGTATTTTTGGCACCAGGACCTGATGCAGAGCCCGGTGCTGGTTGTGAAAATACGGGGGATACTAACAAAGCTAAATATTTATCTTATTAAATACACGTTAAAGGTTAAAGAACACAGTACGCAATTGGCGCAAAAAGTACCGCAAGGGTACTCCCTTAACTATACCTTAAGGAATGTACTTATACTGTAAACCTCTGTGTAGTGGTAGAGTGTAAATGCAACACAGTGTAACCTTATTAACTTCAAAGCTGTCTGAGCGTCACCGACGCTCCGAGAGTACCTAACACTATAAGAAATACACAGATACCTGGGCTTAGGGTCTAACGCCTTATATATATATTATGGATGGTATGCTTGCAAAAGAATAATACAATACAATTATACACTACAATATAACATAGACTACCTAACCAGATAACTACACAGGAAATACAATACAATACAATACTATTTAAGGGAAAATAAGAGAGAAAGAGGGGAAGAGAGAGAGAGAGAGAAATGGCTCACAATAACAAGAAGATCAATATGATTGCAGAGAAGCTTACACATGTGAGGAACAATCGCTGCGCAGTTATTCAATGCTGAGAATCTTTGTGGAGAAAATACTTGACCTTACCCATACTGGCTGTCCCTATATACACAACCCTACAATACCGCATGGGACAGAAGCTAGACTCCATTTTGAGAAAACTCCCATGAAGACTGCAACACATGGTTGAAAGGGGGAGGGGAAAACACCCGGCAGCAGCCATTTTAGATTTGCAGGTCCAAACACATGGCACTCTCTACTACACCAAAATCACATAGCAGAAGACACAAGACTCCATTTTATTCCAAAATGTCCAAGCCTCAGAACAATGCATATGTTCTAATTTTACAATTCCAAACCATCTAAATCACCTTTCACAATTTCAATCCAACTTCCTAGAACCATCTTATTCACTTTCACATTCCAAACAACTTCAGTATCTCAATAACCAGAGCATATTCATCACAAGACCAGATCACAATGTAACCACACATCTCAGCCTGCCATTGCTACCAGCACATGTTCAAACGTAACTGCATGGTGGTATTTATGATTAACAAGATATATTATAACTAACCAGCACAATCTATTTTAAATCACCATAGGCAAACAAATACCACAAATACTATGCTACAGATTGTCTACTGTTCCAATTCATCACAGACTTCACAGAGTGTCAACACAAACACCCAACAATCACACAACCAAGTTACAATATCCTATTTAATCCAGCACCATTGACCTTAAAGCAATCTATCTAGATTTCCTTATCTAGCCATGTGAATTCAATACTTAGCCTTTAGTTTGTAGGTCAGTCCTGGGGATGTAGCCTCCATGCTGCTGGGTGCCAGGTAGCTGTGTGAGTGAGTGAGTGAGCCCTGTGATCTCCAGTGGGTATATCATACCCTCATTCCAGCTCTGGGGGTGTGTCAACAACAAGATGTGTGTGTGTGTCCCTCACAGCATGTGAGCCAGCTGCATCAATGGCCTTGGTTATGCAAAACAATGGGTGATGACCAACACATTCCTGTCTTGTGGGAAGCTATTGTTTGGCGAATACTATCTCACTGTCTACTCTCAGTTGAGACAATGACATCTCAGCAATCATTCTTCTGGAGACAAATCCTAACCCATTGGTAAACACAGGTGTTGGCCCTCCTCATTGAGTCTCAAAGCTCAGTGTAATTAAAGGCTATTGTACTCCGTCTGCGGGAAAGATACTGATTTGGAATACAATTAATCTTCAATTACTATTCCTGTGCTTACCTATGCATAACACCATGTGAAGCCCTCACAACATGCAAACTATTGTTTGGGGGATCTCTAAGGTCAAAGAGCCATTTGAGACCCACTGATACCTGTTGGACTCAGGGGGATATTAACTTATAAAATACATTATATGGTTGAATTATGTAACGATTGAGTCGCACGCTGGGCACACAGAAACTCCACCGTAAATGCGCATACAGTGCGCCTGCGGGTGCACGTAACAGCGGGTATGCGCACGCACGGGAGAGCGCTCGCATGCGCAGCGCGGACATGTATGAGGTGCAAATATGGCAGTGTGCATAGTGATATTTTTCTGACTTTGACAGTCCACTCTTTGGCAGTCAACAATAACTGCCACTTCCTAAAACATTTCAAAAGGAGAAAAATATATGTCAAGTGTAAATACATTTCCATGGTTGGGTTGGGGAGGAGAAAGAGAAGGTGTGAAAAGGGTATGACCTAGTGAGATAGCAAAAGCATGTGTGTATGAATCCATGTTTGGGGGGTCATGTATCATCGTGCCGTACGTGTTTTAAATCAAGCTTCGAGGTATTGCGAAGTATACATTTGAATTCCTTCTTATCCCGTGGTACGGGTCTGTGGATGGGCTGTCAAACTTTACCGAGCTCTTTTCGGCTGTGGTTGTAACAAAATGGGGGAGCACATTTTAGTTGATGATACATGAATGGGGGAATATGTGATTGCTGATATCTGTGCCTGTATTCCCTATCGACTATGTGTATAATTACCTGAGGGTTGTAGAGATGAAGATAAGACATAATTACGGTAAATGCAGTGGTATTCTATGTCAGGTTAATGAACATTCGTCGATTGAGGTCTTGTTCGGTGTCTGTTGAATGCAGTCTTCTTTGTGCTTTTGCCCATTAGGTGCGAGCAAAAAGCTTTGTCAATGTCCATAGATTTACAAAAATGTTGGGCTAGCGTAATTTTAAAATTTCTAGGGAAACTGGGGATCTATGGCAAAGTTCATCAAATCTCTGGGTATAAGGTTGTCAAAACTTCTTCTTTAATCCATCCGTTGTCTGTATACAGGATCATCAAACTCCTCGTCAAAAGTGGGTCTTTTTACCTAGGAGAAACCGGAAAAACAGGTGAAAGAAACGGACCGTATAATCGCATTTTCATCACATCATTGTTTCTACCGTTGGGTCATAAATCAAATCCATTGGAATTACAATTTCCCCACTCCTTAGACTCATTACCTCAGGTAGTACTTTTCCAATATAACACAATCCTTCTGAGTTTGGGGCAAGCCGCTCATACGCCTTTCTCCCGCATGTGAAATATGCATCATCGGGGAGAACATATGGGACTGAATATGTCATTACCATGTTACACATTTTCCATGTGAACTCTCCTAACCCTAATTCTCCCATCTGTCTAGTACACCTATCAGTTTGTACGATCTGTGCACTGTATCCTAGTGATACCTCTCCAACTCTCGTGATCCTATTTCCTAGGGTATACCTATATCGGAAAGATTTTCCTCTACTGGCTATGTGGCGTATAAGCTCTGTATCTGTGGGCATTCTATCTGCTCTATGCGAAAAGGTCATGGTTTGGTTACTCCATGACACTTCCCAATTTCCCGGCTTTCGGGGATTGGAGATGTTAAAACATAATAGGGACCTATCCACATGGTATTGGTGGAGCTTCAAACTAGGAGGGCTGGAGATATTAAACCTCCTGTCCACCGGTCTCCCACCACTTAACTCAAGTACCTCCCCCAACGCTAAAGGAAATGGTACTAGCCCTGGTTTGCTATGACCTTGAGGTACTTGAGAGCATACCCAACAATCTGCTTCATTTAACACACTACCCACTAAGGAGTGACAGTCACCCAATGGATGCCGGTCCACATGGACACCAAAACTGGATTGGCACTCCTCAATGCACCCATCCTCCACTACGTTGTCACAGAGCCTACAGATACAGTTTTCGTCAACTAACAATCCCCCACAATGTTTACAAATAACATGGCTGCTAGATTGTTTCCGGTACTCGCCTTTGCTTGGTGGTTGTGTTGCTATTGGAAATTTACACCTCCGTCTCAGTCATCGGAACCTTTCTGGATCCTTTCTCGACCTCACTGGTACTCTCGCCGGAACAGACTGTTCTGGTTAACATCATGGTCAACAGGAAAATCCGGGTCACAGTCTCTTGGGGCAAGTCCATCTTACAGGAGGAGAAAAGAAGAAATTTGTAATGGGGGTACAGGAAAACAGTTTGAGGGGGAGAGAAACTTGTCACGATAATTAAGTTCTCTAGTCTTGTTGTTCTTCTTGTTCTGCTGTCATCTCAAAGGTGCTGTCTCTCAGTCTTCCAAACGAACATTCCGATGATGCAATATTCCTTCCAAATCAGCGATCTCTCTGTAAGGAGCAAAAATCTTGCATTACCATTTGTCTAACTGATGTGTGACATACCATCTTTTAAACATGAAAACATGAGTGAGAAGAGAGAGGAAACAAAAAAAACAAAAGAGAGAGAGAACAATTTATATGCATATATAACATAACACATCAATAAACAACAGAAAAAAAAAGAAACATTTTTCAAACAAACATTTTCTAAAACATTGTCAGATCATCAGGCTGTCATATCTACATGTCCCATGGTTTCCTTGCGCAGTCCCTCCCCCCAGCACTTCCATATTCCATTGTCTGTATCTGGCCAGAATACATTGGTGCGGATAGGTCATGCTGGGGTTTGGTAGACTTCTGCAAAGACCAAGTATATATGCAATGTTTGAATCCTACCAATAATCGTCAGAGGTGGGGAGAGAGAAAAAGAAAACATTTCACAGATACATTTACAACGTTTAACCCGGTCATTCCTGTGTCTTCAGGGAATGACCTCCCAATTTATTAACCGTTACCTCAGGCTTACCATCAGTCCTAATGATCACCTTTCCTGACTATATATTATGGGTGTGGCCCAAAATTCTTCCTATATGATCCCTGTTTATAACTTGGTGTGTCCTAACTTTTGCTCATTTTCATGTCTAGGGGGTCTGACTTTATGTGGGCTGTTGCAGTTACTGGCATAATGCCCTTCTCTTCTACAATGATAACAAACCCTGGGTTTCCTCCAAGTGTCAATGACCTGAGGTTTTGGTTGATTTGATGCCTCCTCAAACGCTCGGATGCTCATCGCCATCAACCGCTTTCCCTGTGCTTCCCTGCTTCCTTGGATATCATGGTTATGTCGTTGTCTAGGGCGTTGATATACCTTCTGTGAATCTTTGATCATACACTTAGATCTTTCCTAGGATCTGGGAAATCAGACATGATTGATCTCAATTCTGTCCGGGACCAGGGATGGCGCATTGCACTGTCCTTGACGGGAATGATTCCCTGATCGTCAGTCTTCCCATTGGGGACTGTGATCACCCTGACAGGACTAAACTCAATTACATCACCTTGTTTTGGTCTTACAATATGGGGTACATTTGTTTGTGCGTGATATAAAACATTGTACGTACCTGTGGACACGACCTCACCTGACCCTCCGTTAGGGGGTTTGATTATTGCCTTTACCGATTTGGTCGCGTCCACCTGGATGTCTTGTGTGATGGCTGCTGGAAGAGGTGCAGACATCGTGTTGGGTTCACTTTCTTGTTCGTATACCTGAGGGAAGTTTGACATGGGGTGCGACTTGCACAGGTTAACATTTGTAATTTTTTTACACTTTCATTTTCATAAACATTGTTACATTTTACACTTTCATTCTTAAGACAGTTACTAAGTGCGTTTTTATCGTACAACCTTGTGCCTTTCTCCGCAACCACAATTCTCTCCATTGCCATGTCTCTCCTCCCAAGATGAAAGTCAGATATGTCAGTTACCTCTCTTTGAAATTCACTTTCCTGTTGCCACAGGTTTAAACAATCATAATGTTTGCTCCGTCTCTTTGCTGATTTGATGAGACATATCCTCCTCCTTAAATTTTGCAACACTTCTGGGCTGAAGCTACCTACTCTTGGGAATTTCTCCCCGTCATTCTCTCCCATTCATCACATAAAACCTCTGTGTGAACCATATTTTTCACACATTACATACCTTGCCGACCCGATTGGTCGGTTTACTAAATCAACCCGAACCGAGGTTGATCGCCCCCTACCTGAACAACTGGCCCCCATAACTTGCAGGTGTTGCTTTTCTTCAGCGAACCCTTACAAAAACCAAGATGTCCGGGGCAGGCTGGCGGTGAAGTTTACCGAGTACTCCACTCACTTCTCGCCCACGTTGGCCAGTAACACAATCACTGTATCCAGAGCTGTTGTACCCAACCTAGGGCCCCTGTGAACCTTTATTTACTGGGGCGCGTTCCCCAGCAAGTATCGGTTGTTGGATAGTTCCTGAGTGACCAGCGAACTTCCCTTAAAATAAAAAAATTTCACAAATCACGTTAAAATGTACAAATAGCGTTTATGACCTTCGTACACAAATAGTACCGGTCAGGTTTACTAATGCACACAATTACGTGCGGTACAATCGTTCAGCACATAAGCAACTAATCTTATGTGCGGAGCGACCAGTGGAATCGAAAATTTCGGCTGCGAATTCCTTCAGCCAGAGCTTAATGGCCTATATGGGTTCCGCACCAACCCTTCTTGGTGTTGTGGTACTTGTCTCTATAGCGGACTTCCTTGTCTGCTGTACCTGGACCTCCTGGTCTGTTATGCGACCTCCTGGTCTGTTACAGTATGACCTCCTGGTCTGCTACACTCTAATGCTCAAATTTTATGTTTAACCAGGGATGCCTCCCTAGCCACCATGCACGTCACTTACATGTATGTACCTTCACGAGAACTCGATACTTTTCTTGTGGTTCAACCTCAAAATTGTATATAACACACTCACTCACCACATGTACACTTTTGTTTCTATTTCTATTTCTGCGCAGAAATTTTCTTTAGACCAGATGTGTTGTGAATTTGGAGAAGGATCTGTTAATCTAAATTTCGGACACTAAAATAGACTTGCGCTACTTACCACGTTGCCACCTTTCCGCCTGTTGCAATAACACTATCGTGTGATTTGAGTTACGTGGGCGTACCCGGACGCTCCGTTGCGTAATATACGCTGCGTGCGTCGGCCTTTGAGTTGCGTACGCGAGTCTCAGCCCTTTGTTAGAGACACGTGCACGCAAAGCAAATATCCACCGTAACACAATGTACACTTTTATCAATGTAGATGATCCTCGATCATCTACCGCGCACCACACCAATCTCTCCTTATACCTTAGGTAGAGTTGCGTGTGGGCTTTTTACAATTATACCCTTAAATATTACTTTTTATCTTTTTAACTACTAATAGCAACAAATCTTTCTTAGCACGTTATCAATGCAAATGGCAAACAGGAAGGTGAGATGTGAAACTTACACAAATGAACATGCAATTCTAAATTAATCTCATAACATATATTGATGTAAGCACACGCATATAGATATTACATATATGAGACCCTATTAGTGCTTCTACTTTGCATATGAATGTGCAATTTCTTTCACTGCTGGGAGAGAGAAAAAAAGAAAAAAAAACAACAACAAACCAGTCCCACAGGTCATTTGCATTTCAATGGCCATCCTACAAATAGCAGCGTTAAAACAGGTTCTTGAAGAGAGACAGTTACACTAGTAGTATTTTTTTTTTTTTTTGTATTTCTTAAATCAAATATTTAATTATTAACTGTTATTAAACTCTATCTGAACTACTTATGATTGACTATGATATGGACTAAACAAATGCATAAAAAAAAACCTCATTAAATGATGATTTCTTTTTGACAGTGGATGGCTGATTATTTCCTGAGTCAACTGAAAATCAGCCGTTCAAAAAAAAAATAAATAATTTTTTTTGACCTCCCAAAATGGCCGCTGCTCCTCCCCCTTCCACCTCCATGAGGGTCACACAAAATGGTGGACAGACCATGCGGCCTCTCCTGCCATAAAGAAAATCACCATGCTAGCTCCCAAAGTAACTTTTAAATGTACTTTTAAACCTACTTAAACAGATAAACAATCTAATCTTAATCAAACACGATATGATCCATTTGAACCTGGTTTTGCGACAATAAAAATACATTTTAGCATCTTAAATATTACGAGAAACGCCTTGTCCCTTAAAATTTCCTATCAGCGTCTTACTGATACCACAATACATTAACGTGGATGTTTTTGTTTTTTTTTCAGCATTTTGCGAGATGTCCATCATTAGCCGGTCAATTACAGCCGCGTTTGTAATGTACAGTGCATCATTAAGATCGTGATATCCCGGACCAGAGCCCCCATCTAACAAAGCTAAATATTTATCTTATTAAATACACGTTAAAGAACACAGTACGCAATTGGCGCAAAAAGTACCGCAAGGGTACTCCCTTAACTATACCTTAAGGAATGTACTTATACTGTAAACCTCTGTGTAGTGGTAGAGTGTAAATGCAACACAGTGTAACCTTATTAACTTCAAAGCTGTCTGAGCGTCACCGACGCTCCGAGAGTACCTAACACTATAAGAAATACACAGATACCTGGGCTTAGGGTCTAACGCCTTATATATATATTATGGATGGTATGCTTGCAAAAGAATAATACAATACAATTATACACTACAATATAACATAGACTACCTAACCAGATAACTACACAGGAAATACAATACAATACAATACTATTTAAGGGAAAATAAGAGAGAAAGAGGGGAAGAGAGAGAGAGAGAGAGAGAGAAATGGCTCACAATAACAAGAAGATCAATATGATTGCAGAGAAGCTTACACATGTGAGGAACAATCGCTGCGCAGTTATTCAATGCTGAGAATCTTTGTGGAGAAAATACTTGACCTTACCCATACTGGCTGTCCCTATATACACAACCCTACAATACCGCATGGGACAGAAGCTAGACTCCATTTTGAGAAAACTCCCATGAAGACTGCAACACATGGTTGAAAGGGGGAGGGGAAAACACCCGGCAGCAGCCATTTTAGATTTGCAGGTCCAAACACATGGCACTCTCTACTACACCAAAATCACATAGCAGAAGACACAAGACTCCATTTTATTCCAAAATGTCCAAGCCTCAGAACAATGCATATGTTCTAATTTTACAATTCCAAACCATCTAAATCACCTTTCACAATTTCAATCCAACTTCCTAGAACCATCTTATTCACTTTCACATTCCAAACAACTTCAGTATCTCAATAACCAGAGCATATTCATCACAAGACCAGATCACAATGTAACCACACATCTCAGCCTGCCATTGCTACCAGCACATGTTCAAACGTAACTGCATGGTGGTATTTATGATTAACAAGATATATTATAACTAACCAGCACAATCTATTTTAAATCACCATAGGCAAACAAATACCACAAATACTATGCTACAGATTGTCTACTGTTCCAATTCATCACAGACTTCACAGAGTGTCAACACAAACACCCAACAATCACACAACCAAGTTACAATATCCTATTTAATCCAGCACCATTGACCTTAAAGCAATCTATCTAGATTTCCTTATCTAGCCATGTGAATTCAATACTTAGCCTTTAGTTTGTAGGTCAGTCCTGGGGATGTAGCCTCCATGCTGCTGGGTGCCAGGTAGCTGTGTGAGTGAGTGAGTGAGCCCTGTGATCTCCAGTGGGTATATCATACCCTCATTCCAGCTCTGGGGGTGTGTCAACAACAAGATGTGTGTGTGTGTCCCTCACAGCATGTGAGCCAGCTGCATCAATGGCCTTGGTTATGCAAAACAATGGGTGATGACCAACACATTCCTGTCTTGTGGGAAGCTATTATTTGGCGAATACTATCTCACTGTCTACTCTCAGTTGAGACAATGACATCTCAGCAATCATTCTTCTGGAGACAAATCCTAACCCATTGGTAAACACAGGTGTTGGCCCTCCTCATTGAGTCTCAAAGCTCAGTGTAATTAAAGGCTATTGTACTCCGTCTGCGGGAAAGATACTGATTTGGAATACAATTAATCTTCAATTACTATTCCTGTGCTTACCTATGCATAACACCATGTGAAGCCCTCACAACATGCAAACTATTGTTTGGGGGATCTCTAAGGTCAAAGAGCCATTTGAGACCCACTGATACCTGTTGGACTCAGGGGGATATTAACTTATAAAATACATTATATGGTTGAATTATGTAACGATTGAGTCGCACGCTGGGCACACAGAAACTCCACCGTAAATGCGCATACAGTGCGCCTGCGGGTGCACTTAACAGCGGGTATGCGCACGCACGGGAGAGCGCTCGCATGCGCAGCGCGGACATGTATGAGGTGCAAATATGGCAGTGTGCACAGTGATATTTTTCTGACTTTGACAATACCCTGTCATTTCCCCCCCCCCCGTATTTTTACAACCAGGACAGGCTCAAAGAGCCCGAGGCTGGTTATGCTTAGGAGGGGGGACCCCACACATTTTTTTTTCTTGATTTAAACCATTCCCACTGAAAACCATGCTCTGATCTCTCCATATTATTTTAGTCAGTTAAAAAAAAAAATATTCTTTTAAAAAATATATAAATAATACTTGTGTCTCCTAATAGACAAACCAAGTACATAATCCCTTCTAATATAAATAGATATGCTATTAGCAATTAAAAAAACACCAAAAAAAAAAATGTTTTTTTAAAAATTTTATTAGATTCCGCCAGCAAAGTGAGGCGGAATGAAATTGACGAAATTACTGTGGGGAAGCACTGTTGTCGAATCGACATTCTTCAATTGAATAAACTTTTGTCGAAAAGCCTGCATTTTTCCATTGCAGACATGTCGAATTTGACAACTGTCGAATTTCAAAAAGTCGAATCTGAAACGTCCGTTTCTTTGTCGAAAAGTACTGTATTGCATTGTTGAATTTTTTTTGTGTCAAAAATGCCCCGTTTTTCGACATTTATGGCAATTCGACCGCAATTGCATATACCCCTTATATGGAAAGGACACCAAAGATTATTTGATTACTTTAAGCACTTGATCATAGTCTTCCAAGAGGTGCATGTCTCTTCAAAGCAATTAAAAAATATCCTTAGAGCCCAATTTACAGCTCAAAATATGAACGGTCTGAAGCTTTCAGATAGAAAGCTGCTTCAGAGTTCCAGGTCAAGCCTGTCGGCACAGCTTATTACTGCCCAATCTCAGCCTCAAAAACCTATTCTGATTAAAAATGTAAACGGCAGTTGTATAGGGCATGGAGTGCAAGGATTAGGAGGACGCATTTGAAATCCTAAAAGTACTTTATATTACCATGTGGGATATTTAATACACATAATTATCTCATAAAAGCTGGAAAATGTGATATTTATGTTTCTGGAGATTAGTTGGTTTAAAAATACAATCACACAATTTAACTACACATATAGGGGCCAATTTATGTAGGCTAGCAAATTACCTAACTTAAACCCCTTTCACACCGCAGCTTTTACCCGGTAAATTTTGAAGCCTTCCAAAACGGTTCTAACTGCGGTGTGAAAGGGCCACCTTGAATTTACCGTTTTCAAAATACTGGTATTTTGAAACGGTTAAAAAGCAGGGTCCTACACGGTTCAGACCCGTTTCATTGTGCAGTGTGAAAGGCTCTGAAACGGTATTTCCAAACCACAGAAGGTGATAGGCTGTCTCCATGCATGATGTCACCAGGCAGAAGCAGGAAATAAACTGGAGGAAACACATGAGAGTGAAGGGAGTGTTTTATTATACAGAATACAGTTTAAAATGGCAAATTGGAGTGATGAGGAGGTTAGGGAGCTGCTTAGGATCAGAGGGGATGAAGAAATATGTAGACAAATCACTGGGACAGTGAAGGATGCAGTAATCTACAAAAACATGGTAAAGATGCTTGAAGCTGCTGGGTTCCATCGTACGACTAGCCAAATTATTAATAATGAATTAATAATTATTAACAATGTGTGGGCCAGAAAAGTCCATTTACAATGACAATCATTCCCTGCCCTACTTCAAAATGCATGGGGAGAAATGCAGGGAAGGGTTGAGAGGAAAGTGGAGATTTAAGCAGAGGGTTGGTAGGATTGGCTAAAAATATAGGTTTTGTTTAAGTGCACATTTAAACCTGGTGAGATGCGTAGAAAGTCTGAATTGGTGAAGTCGTGAGTTCTAAAAGTGAGCGATGGAGCAGAAGAAATCGAGAAATAGGGTGGAGGTGATGCAGCAATCTGTGATAAAGGGTGAAGGAAACAAGGAGTGCAGATAAAAATGAAATTGGAGATATTGATGAGGGAGTTTGAACTGGATAATGGTGTGGGCGGGGGGGGAGCGTAGCAGTTAGAGGAAAATGATATAAGCACCAGAAATCGGGATAGACTGCAGTAGGGAGCCCAGAGAGGGGGAGGAGGTTGCAGTAGTTGAGGCTGTGTGTGTGGATAAAGTGGCATTAGAGGCTAAGGAGCTCATCTGTTTTCCAAGGGCAGAGGTGTAAAAGGGAGAAGAGAGACCGAAGGATGGATCCTTGGAGGAAATGGAGAGAATTGGGAGGAGGCTGGAGACTGAGAAGAAGAAAAACAGCTAGTTAGACATGAGATGAACCTACAGAACATGAACTCAGGGAGACTGATGGCATAGAGAAATAGAAGGATAAGAGGAGATTCGGTAGTGAGAAGGGAGTAGATAGCTCCAACAGGATGGGAATTGAAACAAGAGGGTGGTAGTCATGTGACCGCCGGTCGGCTGACCGACAGTCACATGACCTCCTCCGTGAGCCCGACGGCTCACTATCCCGATGGTCGGCATGCCGACCAACAGGGACTATTTCCACTCGTGGGTGTCCACGACACCCATAGAGTGGGAATAGAACCCGTGGCGACCGCAGGTCGCCACCGAGCCCGCAGCGTGGCGAGCGCAGCGAGCCCGCAAGGGGCTTGCTGCACTCGCCCCTCCCCGCCGGGATCCCAGCGTCGGTATGCTGCCGGGATCCCGGCGTCGGTCAGGAGACCGCCGGTCACCCGTACTACACCCGAAACAAGACCATTGACTCTACCAGTGAGATCATTGCTGGCCTTAGTGAGGGCAGTTTTTGTGGAGTTTCTGTGTGATATAATCTACCTTTATACCCCAAAATAAATTTCTACTATACAGGATTAATTTTGAAATAGTTCTGGAGGATCTAGAATTGTCAAATTATTACACAGTATAATATGTATGATGATTACAGAATATCCCACGCCTGTAAGACCTGTGTGCTGTTCTATATGTAAACGCAATTCAACAGAATGTTGGTTTAAAAAGAAAAAAAATAAATAAGATTTTACTCACCGGTAAATCTATTTCTCGTAGTCCGTAGTGGATGCTGGGGACTCCGTAAGGACCGTGGGGAATAGACGGGCTCCGCAGGAGACTGGGCACTCCAAGAAAGATTTAGTACTACTGGTGTGCACTGGCTCCTCCCTCCATGCCCCTCCCCCAGACCCCAGTCAAGGAAACCGTGCCCGGAAGAGCTGACATTACAAGGAAAGGATTTTGGAATCCAGGGTAAGACTCATACCAGCCACACCAATCACACCGTATAACTTGTGATAAACTTACCCAGTTAACAGTATGAACAAACAACAGAGCATCAACCAATGGATGCCAACAGAACATAACCCTTTATTAAGCAATAACTATATACACGTATTGCAGAAAGTCCGCACTTGGGACGGGCGCCCAGCATCCACTACGGACTACGAGAAATAGATTTACCGGTGAGTAAAATCTTATTTTCTCTAACGTCCTAGTGGATGCTGGGGACTCCGTAAGGACCATGGGGATTATACCAAAGCACCCAAACGGGCGGGAGAGTGCGGATGACTCTGCAGCACCGAATGGGCAAACACAAGGTCCTCCTCAGCCAGGGTATCAAACTTGTAGAATTTTGCAAATGTGTTTGAACCCGACCAAGTAGCCGCTCGGCAAAGCTGTAATGCCGAGACCCCTCGGGCAGCCGCCCAAGAAGAGCCCACCTTCCTTGTGGAATGGGCTTTCACTGATTTTGGATGCGGCAATCCAGCCGCAGAATGAGCCTGCTGAATCGTGTTACAGATCCAGCGAGCAATAGTTTGCTTTGAAGCATGAGCACCCAGCTTGTTGGATGCATATAGGATAAACAGCGAGTCAGTCTTCCTGACTCCAGCCGTTCTGGTTACATAAATCTTCAAAGCCCTGACTACGTCCAGCAACTTGGAATCCTCCAAGTCACGAGTAGCCGCAGGCACCACAATAGGTTGGTTCAAATGAAAAGAGGACACCACCTTTGGCAGAAATTGCGGACGAGTCCGCAATTCTGCCCTGTCCATATGGAAAACCAGATAGGGGCTGTTACATGACAAAGCCGCCAATTCTGACACACGCCTAGCCGAAGCTAAGGCCAACAGCATGACCACTTTCCATGTGAGATACTTTAGCTCCACAGTCTTAAGTGGCTCAAACCAGTGGGATTTCAGGAAACCCAACACCACGTTAAGATCCCAAGATGCCACTGGTGGCACAAAAGGGGGATGGATATGCAGCACTCCCCTAACAAATGTCTGAACCTCAGGAAGTGAAGCCAGTTCTTTTTGAAAGAAAATGGATAGGGCCGAAATCTGGACCTTTATGGACCCTAATTTTAGGCCCATAGTCACTCCTAACTGTAGGAAGTGCAGGAATCGGCCCAGCTGGAATTCCTCTGTAGGGGCCTTCCTGGCCTCACACCAAGCAACATATTTTCGCCATATACAGTGATAATGCTTTGCTGTCACATCCTTCCTAGCCTTTATCAGCGTAGGAATAACTTCATCCGGAATGCCTTTTTCCGCTAGGATCCGGCGTTCAACCGCCATGCCGTCAAACGCAGCCGCGGTAAGTCTTGGAACAGACAGGGCCCTTGTTGCAACAGGTCCTGTCTGAGAGGTAGAGGCCATGGGTCCTCTGTGAGCATTTCTTGCAGTTCCGGGTACCAAGTCCTTCTTGGCCAATCTGGAACAATGAGTATTGTTCTCACTCCTCTTTTTCTTACGATTCTCAGCACCTTGGGTATGAGAGGAAGAGGAGGAAACACATAGACCGACTGGAACACCCACGGTGTTACTAGGGCGTCCACAGCTATCGCCTGAGGGTCCCTTGACCTGGCGCAATACCTTTTTAGCTTTTTGTTGAGGCGGGACGCCATCATGTCCACCTGTGGCAGTTCCCATCGATTTGCAATCTGCGTGAAGACTTCCTGATGAAGTCCCCACTCTCCCGGGTGGAGGGCGTGTCTGCTGAGGAAGTCTGCTTCCCAGTTGTCCACTCCCGGAATGAACACTGCTGACAGTGCTTGCACGTGATTCTCCGCCCACCGAAGAATCCTGGTGGCTTCCGCCATTGCCACCCTGCTTCTTGTGCCGCCCTGGCGGTTTACATGGGCCACTGCAGTGATGTTGTCTGACTGAATCAGCACTGGTTGGTTTCGAAAGCAGAGGCTCCGCTTGACTCAGGGCGTTGAATATGGCCCTTAGTTCCAGGATATTGATGTGCAGACAAGTCTCCTGACATGACCACAGCCCTTGGAAGTTTCTTCCCTGAGTGACTGCCCCCCATCCTCGGAGGCTTGCATCCGTGGTCACCAGGACCCAGTCCTGTATGCCGAACCTGCGGCCCTCGAGAAGGTGAGCACTCTGCAGCCACCACAGAAGAGACACCCTGGCCCTGGGGGACAGGGTGATCAGCCGATGCATCTGAAGATGCGATCCGGACCACTTGTCCAACAGATCCCACTGAAAGATCCTCGCATGGAACCTGCCGAAGGGAATGGCTTCGTATGACGCCACCATCTTTCCCAGGACTCGCGTGCAGTGATGCACCGATACCTGTTTTAGTTTTAGGAGGTCTCTGACCAGAGTCATGAGCTCCTGAGCCTTCTCCTCCGGGAGAAACACCTTCTTCTGGTCTGTGTCCAGAATCATGCCCAGGAAGGGCAGACGCGTCGTAGGAATCAGCTGCGACTTTGGAATATTCAGAATCCAGCCGTGCTGTCGCAACACTTCCTGAGAGTGTGCTACGCTGATCAGCAACTGCTCCCTGGACCTCGCCTTTATGAGGAGATCGTCCAAGTATGGGATAATTGTAACTCCTTGCTTTCGAAGGAGCACCATCATCTCCGCCGTGGACAGGCCAAACGGCAACGTCTGGAATTGGTAATGACAGTCCTGTACCAGAAACCTGAGGTACTGCTGATGAGGTGGATAAATGGGGACATGCAAGTAAGCCTCCTTGATGTCCAGAGACACCATAAAATCCCCCTCTTCCAGGCTTGCAATGACCGCTCTGAGCGATTCCATTTTGAACTTGAATTTCTTCAGATAAATGTTCAGGGATGTTAAATTCAAAATGGGCCTGACCGAACCGTCCGGTTTCGGTACCACAAACATAGTGGAATAGTAACCCCTTCCCTGTTGAAGGAGGGGAACCTTTACCACCACCTGCTGGAGATATAACTTGCGAATCGCCGCTAACACTACCTCCCTTTCCATGGGGGAAGCTGGCAGGGCCGATTTTAGGTAACGGTGAGGTGGCGTCACTTCGAATTCCAGCTTGTGTCCCTGAGACAATTTGTATAGCCCAAGGATCCACCCGTGAGCGAACCCACTGATGGCTGAAATTTCGGAGACGCGCCCCCACCGCTCCTGGCTCCGCCTGTGGAGCCCCAGCGTCATGCGGTGGATTTAGTGGAAGCCGGGGAGGACTTTTGTTCCTGGGAACTACCTGCATGGTGCAGTTTCTTTCCTCTACCCCTGCCTCTGGCAAGAAAGGATGCACCTCTGACTTTCTTGCTTTTTTGTGAACGAAAGGACTGCATTTGGTAATACGGTGCTTTCTTTGCCTGTGAGGGAATATGTGGTAAAAAATTTGACTTCCCAGCCGTAGCTGTGGAAACTAGGTCAGAGAGACCGTCCCCAAACAATTCCTCACCCTTGTAAGGTAAAACCTCCATGTGTTTTTTAGAGTCGGCATCACCTGTCCATTGCCGAGTCCACAGGACCCTTCTGGCAGAAATCGACATTGCGTTTATTCTAGAGCCCAACAGGCAAATGTCCCTCTGGGCATCCCTCATATATAGGACAGCGTCTTTGATATGTCCTAGGGTCAGTAAAATAGTCTCCCTGTCCAGGGTATCTATCTCCTCAGACAGAGTATCTGTCCATGCTGCTACAGCACTGCACATCCAGGCCGAAGCAATTGCTGGCCTCAGTAGAGTACCAGAATGTGTATAAAACAGACTTCAGGATACCTTCCTGCTTCCTATCCGCAGGATCCTTTAGGGCGGCCGTATCCTGTGACGGCAGGGCCACCTTCTTAGATAAGCGCGTCAATGCTTTGTCCACCCTAGGGGAGGATTCCCAGCGTAACCCGTCCGTTGGCGGGAAAGGACACGCCATAAGTAATCTTTTGGAAATCAGTACTTTCCTATCAGGAGAATCCCACGCTTTTTCACATAATTCGTTTAATTCATGTGAAGGGGAAAAAGTCACTTCTTGCTTTTTCTCCCCAAACATATAAACCCTCTTGTCAGGGACAGGGTTTTCCTCCGATATGTGCAATACATCCTTCATTGCTATAATCATGTAGCGGATGGCTTTAGTCATTTTAGGCTGCAACTTTGCATCATCGCCATCGACACTGGAGTCAGAATCCGTGTCAATATCTGTGTCAACAATCTGGGATAGTGGGCGCTTTTGAGACCCTGACGGCCTCTGAGCTGTAGGATCAGACATGGGTTGAGACCCTGACTGTCCCAAGACATCAGCTTTATCCAACTTTTTATGCAAGGAGTTTACGTTATCATTTAACACCTTCCACATATCCATCCAATCAGGTGTCGGCACCGTCGGCGGCGACACCACATTCATTTGCACCTGTTCTGCCTCCACGTACCCTTTCTCGCCAAACATGTCGACACAAACGTACCGACACACCGCACACACACAGGGGATGCTCTAAATGAGGACAGGACCCCCACAGGGCCTTTTGGGGCGACAGTGACAATGTCTATAATATTTGTCCTATTAAAAACACGTTAAAGGTTAAAGAACACAGTACGCCATTGGCGCAAAAAGTACCGCAAGGGTACTCCCTTAACTATACCTTAAGGAATGTACTTATACTGTAAACATTTGTGCAGTGACAATGTGTAGATGTAATGCAGTGTAACCTTGTTAGCTTAAAAGCTGTATGTGCGACTATGACGCTCTGAGAAACCTTTATGCATTTATAATAACCAATCAAATACCGGTCTAAGGTTCTAACGCCTTTAGTGAGAGAATGAACGTTCAAAAAGAATAATACAATACAAGCTATGCACTGCCAAAATAACATAGAATATCTAACCAAGTTACTACACATAAAATACAATAAAGACACAATTACTTTTAAAAGGGGAAGGAGAGAGAGAATGGCTTATAACATTAAATAAGAGACAATATGGTTGCAGATAAAACTACACATGTGAGGAACAATCGCTGCGCGGTTAGTCAATGCTGAATACCGCATGGGATGGAAGCTAGACTCCATTTTGAGAAAGCCCCCATGATTCCAAAGACTGCACCACATGGTTGAAAGGGGGAGGGGAAAATACCCGGCAGCAGCCATTTTAGATTTGCAGGTCCAAACACATGGCACTCTCTGCTACACCACAATCACATAGCAGAAGACACAAGACTCCATTTTATTCCAAAATGTCCAAGCCTCAGAACAATGCATATGTTCTGATTTTACAATTCCAAACCATCTAAATCACCTTTCACAATTTCAATCCAACTTCCTAGAACCATCTTATTCAATCTCACATTCCAAACAACTTCAGTATCTCAATAACCAGAGCATATGAGCTATCACAAGACCAGACCACCAGGTACCCACAAGTATCAGCCTGCCACTGCTACAAGCACATATTCAAAAGTACTGCATGGTCTTATTCATGATTAACAAGATATATTATAACAAACCAGCACAATCTATTTTAAATCACCATAGGCAAACAAATACCACAAATACTATGCTACAGATTGTCTACTGTTCCAATTCATCACAGACTTCACAGAGTATCAACACAAACACATATTTAAAACTATTCTATGCCAATCAGCCATGAGATATTGAGATTATGATACTTAGCCTTTTGTTTGGAGGTCAGTCCTGGGGATGTAGCCGCCATGCTGCTGGGTGCCAGGTAGCTGTGCGAGTAGCTACAGTATATCTGTCCTCAGAGGCCCCAAGCAAACTGAAACCGACTTCTTTTCTAGCCATGCCTGTTTTCCTAGTTCCTGGGGGAGGGGTCGCTCTTGCTTTGTATATGCTAATCAGGTTCAGCCCTGAAAACTTTCTAACAAAGTGATCTTAGCTTTTATACATATAATCATATCTATCCGCTGCAATGTCCCACAACTTCACAACAAGCCTCAAACTAACCCACACATCAATCTGTTTGCTTCAATACCAAACATGACGGGCGCATCTGGTTCTGTTCAAATAATACACATTCATGACATCAATTCATCAGCCAATTCTAAATCTCCATGATGTCTGGTGCCCGACATTATTATAACCATGTACTGTATGAAACAAGCGCCGAATCCATCTACGTGCCATGTCCGAGCAAATGCGTGTGTTACCATATATTGCTGTGCTCGCTGCGCATATTTGCAAGTATAGCGACTTAAATGTGTGCAGTTTGTATGTTCTCTCTATGTAATATTTTTGACTTTGACAACAGAGAGAGTATGCCAGCACACACCCCAGCGCTATATAACCCAGGGATTACACAGTAACTTAGTGTTTACCCAGTAGCTGCTGTATAATGACAAATGCGCCTAAATTTATGTGCCCCCCCTCTCTTTTGTACCCTTTTTCTACCTTGAGACTGCAGGGGAGAGCCTGGGGAGCTTCCTCTCAGCGGAGCTGTGGAGAGAAAATGGCACTGGTGAGTGCTGAGGAAGAAGGCCCCGACCCCTCAGCGGCGGGCTTCTGTCCCGCTTCTGTGTAAAAATAATGGCGGGGGCTCGTACATATATACAGTGCCCAGCTGTATATATGTGCCTTTTTGGCAAGAGGTATCATAATTGCTGCCCAGGGCCCCCCCCCCCCTGCGCCCTGCACCCTACAGTGACCGGAGTGTGCGGGTAGTGTGGTAGCAATGGTGCACAGCTGCAGTGCTGTGCGCTACCTCATGTGAAGACAGGAGTCTTCTGCCGCCGATTTCGATGTCTTCTTGCTTCTGCCGGCTTCTGTCTTCTGGCTCTACGAGTGGGGACGGCGGAGCGGCTCCGGGAACGGACGACCAAGGTTAAGATCCTGTGTTCGAACCCTCTGGAGCTACCTAGCCGCAGTTAGTAGGTTTGCTTCTCTCCCCTCAGTCCCACGTAGCAGAAAGTCTGTTGCCAGCAGAAGCTCTGTGAAAATAAAAAACCTAACTAAAATACTTTCTTATTAGCAAGCTCAGGAGAGCTCACTAAAAGCACACAGCTCTGGCCGGGCACAGATTCTAACTGGGGTCTGGGGGAGGGGCATGGAGGGAGGAGCCAGTGCACACCAGTAGTACTAAATCTTTCTTTGAGTGCCCAGTCTCCTGCGGAGCCCGTCTGTTCCCCATGGTCCTTACGGAGTCCCCAGCATCCACTAGGACGTTAGAGAAATAAGATTTTAAACCTACCGGTAAATCTTTTTCTCCTATTCCGTAGAGGATGCTGGGGACTCCGTAAGGACCATGGGGATAGACGGGCTCCGCAGGAGACATGGCCACTAAGAAAGAACTTTAGGTATGGGTGTGCACTGGCTCCTCCCTCTATGCCCCTCCTCCAGTCCTTAGTTAGAGAAACTGTGCCCAGAGGAGACGGACAGTACGAGGAAAGGATTTGGTAATCCAAGGGCAAGATTCATACCAGCCCACACCATTCACACCGTATAACTAGGGATATACGAACCAGTTAACAGTATGAAACAACACAGCATCAGACCGAGACTGATGAAAACTGTAACATAACCCTTATGTAAGCAAAAACTATATACAAGTCTTGCAGAAGAAGTAGTCCGCACTTGGGACGGGCGCTCAGCATCCTCTACGGACTAGGAGAAAAAGATTTACCGGTAGGTTTAAAATCTTATTTTCTCTTACGTCCTAGAGAATGCTGGGGACTCCGTAAGGACCATGGGGATTATACCAAAGCTCCCAAACGCGCGGGAGAGTGCGGATGACTCTGCAGCACCGATTGAGCCAGCCAGGGTATCAAACTTGTAGAACTTTGCAAATTTGTTTGAACCCGACCAAGTAGCAGCTCGGCACAGCTGTAATGCCGAGACCCCTCGGGCAGCAGCCCAAGAAGAGCCCACCTTCCTAGTGGAATGGGCCTTAATCGATTTTGGTAACGGCAATCCAGCCGTAGAATGAGCCTGCTGAATCGTGTTACTGATCCAACGAGCAATAGTCTGCTTTGAAGCAGGAGCGCCAACCTTGTTGGCAGCATACAGGACAAACAGTGCTTCTGTCTTTCTGACCCTAGCCGTTCTGGCTAAGTAAATTTTCAAAGCCCTGACCACATCAACGGACTCGGAATCCTCCAAGTCTCGTGTAGCCACAGGCACCACAATAGGTTAGTTCATATGAAAAGATGAAACCACCTTAGGCAAGAATTGAGGACGGGTCCGCAATTCCGCTCTATCCATATGGAAAACCAGATAGGGGCATTTATGAGACAAAGCCGCCAATTCCGACACTCGCCTAGCCGAAGCCAAGGCTAACAACATGACCACTTTCCAAGTGAGATATTTTAATTCCACTGTTTTAAGTGGTTCAAACCAGTGCGACTTAAGGAAACTCAACACCACGTTAAGGTCCCAAGGCGCCACCGGAGGTACAAAGGGAGGCTGAATATGCAGCACTCCCTTCACAAAAGTCTGTACTTCTGGGAGAGAAACTAATTCCTTCTGAAAGAAAATGAATAGGGCCGAAATCTGAACCTTAATGGAGCCTAATTTTAGGCCCAAATTCACTCCAGTTTGTAGGAAGTGAAGGAAACGGCCCAGATGGAATTCTTCCGTAGGAGCATTCCTGGCCTCACACCAAGAAACATACTTTCACCATATACGGTGATAATGTTTAGCTGTCACATCCTTCCTAGCCTTTATCAGAGTAGGAATGACCTCATCCAAAATGCCCTTTTCCGCTAGGATCCGGCGTTCAACCGCCATGCCGTCAAACGCAGCCGGGGTAAGTCTTGGAACAGACAGGGCCCCTGTTGTAACAGGTCCTGTCTTAGAGGAAGAGGCCACGGATCTTCTGTGAGCATTTCCTGCAGATCCGGATACCAGGCCCTTCGCGGCCAATCTGGAACAATGAGAATTGTCTGTACTCCTCTTTTTCTTATTATTCTCAACACCTTGGGGATGAGAGGAAGAGGAGGAAACACATAGACCGACTGTAGTTTTTTGTTTAGGCGGGACGCCATCATGTCTATCTGGGGCAGGCCCCACTGACTTGCAATCTGTGCGAAGACTTCCTGATGAAGTCCCCACTCTCCTGGATGTAAATCGTGTCTGCTGAGGAAGTCCGCTTCCCAGTTGTCCACTCCTGGAATGAACACTGCTGACAGTGCGCCTACATGATTTTCCGCCCAGCGAAGAATCCTGGTGCCGCCTTGGCGGTTTACATGAGCTACTGCGGTGATGTTGTCTGACTGGATCAGAACCGGTAGGTCGCGAAGCAAAGTCTCCGCTTGACGAAGGGCGTTGTAAATGGCCCTCAGTTCCAGGACGTTGATGTAGAGACAAGTCTCCTGACTTGACCAGAGACCTTGGAAGTTTCTTCCCTGTGTGACTGCTCCCCAACCTCGGAGGCTCGCGTCCGTGGTCACCAGAACCCAGTCCTGAATGCCGAATCTGCGACCCTCCAGAAGGTGAGCCCTCTGCAGCCACCACAGGAGAGACACCCTGGCCCTTGGGGACAGGGTGATCAACTGATGAATCTGTAGATGTGACCCGGACCACTTGTCCAGTAGGTCCCATTGGAAGGTCCTCGCATGGAACCTGCCGAAAGGAATGGCCTCGTAAGACGCCACCATCTTTCCCAGGACTCGAGTGCAGTGATGCACCGACCCCTGTTTTGGACTATAATAGGTTCCCGACCAGAGTCATGAGTTCCTGGGCCTTTTCTATCGGAAGATAAACCCTTTTCTGGTCCGTATCCAGAATCATGCCTAAGAAGGTCAAACGGGTCCTAGGAACTAACTGTGACTTCGGGATATTGAGAATCCAGCCATGTTGCTGTAACACCTTCAGTGAAAGTGACACGCTGTTCAACAACTGCTCTCGTGATCTCGCTTTTATTAGGAGATCGTCCAAGTATGGAATAATTGTGACACCCTGCTTGCGCAGGAGCACCATCATTTCCGCCATTACCTTGGTGAAAATCCTCGGGGCCGTGGAAAGCCCAAACGGCAACGTCTGAAATTGGTAATGACAATCCTGTACTGCAAATCTCAGGTACGCCTGATGAGGTGGATATTTGGGAACATGAAGGTATGCATCCTTTATGTCCAGGGATACCATAAAATCCCCCCCTTCTAGGCTGGCGATGACCGCTCTGAGCGATTCCATCTTGAACTTGAACCTTTTCAAGTATAGGTTCAAGGATTTTAAATTTAAAATGGGTCTGACCGAACCGTCCGGTTTCGGGACTACAAATAGGGTTGAGTAATACCCCCTCCCTTGTTGAAGCAGGGGAACTTTGACCACCACCTGTTGAAGACACAATTTTTGAATTGCATTTAAAACTATCTCCCTTTCTGGGGGAGAAGCTGGTAGGGCCGATTTGAAAAACCGGCAAGGAGGCATCTCTTCGCATTCCAGCTTGTAACCCTGGGAAACAATTTCTATTGCCCAGGGATCCACCTGTGAGTGAACCCAGGTGTGGCTGAAAAGTCGAAGACGTGCCCCCACTGGGGCGGACTCCCTCAGTGGAGCCCCAGCGTCATGCGGTGGATTTTGTAGAGGCCGGGGAGGACTTCTGCTCCTGGGAACTAGCTGTGGTTGGCAGCTTTTTCCCTCTGCCCTTGCCTCTGGCAAGAAAGGACGATCCTCGCGCTCTCTTGTTTTTATTTGACCGAAAGGACTGCATTTGATAATGTGGCGCTTTCTTAGGCTGTGAGGGAATATTAGGCAAAAAATTTGATTTACCTGCCGTAGCAGTGGAGACCAGGGGGGTAATTCCAAGTTGATCGCAGCAGGAAATTTTTTAGCAGTTGGGCAAAACCATGTGCACTGCAGGGGGCGCAGATATAACATGTGCAGAGAGAGATAGATTTGGGTGTGGTGAGTTCAATCTGCAATCTAATTTGCAGTGTAAAAATAAAGCAGCCAGTATTTACCCTGCACAGAAACAAAATAACCCACCCAAAGCTAACTCTCTCTGCATATGTTATATCTGCCCCCCTGCAGTGCACATGGTTTTGCCCAACTGCTTAAAAATTTCCTGCTGCGATCAACTTGGAATTACCCCCCAGGTCCGATAGACCTTCCCCAAACAATTCCTCACCCCTGTAAGGCAAAACCTCCATATGCCTCTTTGAGTCGGCATCACCTGTCCATTGTCGGGTCCATAGGACTCGTCTAGCAGAAATTGACATAGCGTTGACTCCAGAACCCAGCAGGACAATGTCTCTTTGAGCATCTCTCATATATAAGACAGCATCTTTAATATGACCCAGGGTTAATAAAATGGTATCCTTATCCAGGGTATCCAATTCCGACGATAAGGTATCTGTCCACGCTGCTACAGCACTACAAACCCATGCCGACGCTATCGCCGGTCTGAGTAAAGTACCAGAATGTGTGTAGATGGACCTCAAAGTCGTCTCCTGCTTGCGATCAGCAGGATCCCTGAGAGTAGCCGTTATCTTGGGATGGCAGCGCTACCTTTTTGGATAGGCGTGTCAACGCTTTGTCCACCCTAGGGGAGGATTCCCACCGTATCCTGTCCTTTGCCGGGAAATGATACGCCATAAGATCCCTTTTGGGAATCTGCAGTTTCTTGTCTGGAGAATCCCAAGGTTTTTCACATAACTCGTTAAGCTCATGAGAGGGTGGAAAGGTTACCTCAGCTTTCTTTCCCTTAAACATGTGTACCCTCGTGTCAGGGACAGAGGGCTCATCAGTGATATGCAGTACATCCTTTATTGCAATAAGCATATATTGAATATTTTTAGCCAATCTTGGCTGTAACTTTGCATCATCGTAATCGACACTGGAGTCAGAATCCGTGTCGGTATCAGTGTCTACTATTTTGGATAGTTGGCGCTTCTGAGACCCCGAAGGTCCCTGCGACATAGGGGCAGGCAGGGGTCGACTCCCTGCCTGTTCCCTGGCTTCAGCTCTGTCCAACCTTTTGTGCAATAAATTCACATTAGCACTTAAAACATTCCACATATCCACCCAGTCAGGTGTCGGTGTTGCCGACGGAGACACCACATTCATTTGCTCCACCTCCTCACTAGGAAAGCCTTCTACCTCAGACATGTCAACACACGCGTACCGACACACCACACACTCAGGGAAACCTCTTATCTGAAGACAGTTCCCCCACATAGGCCCTTTGGAGAGACAGATAGCGCTGTAATATCTGTTTTTGGCCAATTCGCCCCCTTCTTTAAAACCCTCTTTCACCGTGGATAAGCAGGGGAGAGTCCGGGGTGCTTCCTCTCAGCGGTGTGCTGTGGAGAAAATGGCGCTGGTGAGTGCTGAGGAACAAGCTCCGTCCCCTCATCGGCGGGCTTCGGTCCCGCTTAAAATTTTTTTTTTTTTTTTTAAATAAGTTTTATTGATTTATGCATAAAGAATCACAAAGGTATAAACGTTATACAACATTTTCTTTTTGGATCATTACAGAATGTGTAACATTTTGTGGCAATATAGAGGATAAAAAAATTGGTATGCACACTTTCTAACAGTATTGGGCGTGGTGATCCATTTTGTCGAGTAGCAAAGAGCATAAGTGGAATCTTCAATATAGTTACGGAAGAGAGAACAAAGCGTTAGAAGAAAGAAAAAGAGTAAGAAAAGATAAAGAGGGGTAGGGGGGGTTGGGGGGTGGAGGTCGGCCGCACAGGGCTGGTCACTAGATCGGTTCCTATCATCCGTATTTAAGGTGATTCAAATGGTTGTCAATGGCAATTCAGCCCCAAAGTGCGTTGTCCAGGGCGTCCAGGTGCGTATGAAAGTCACGGAAGTGTCATGTAGGGCAGCTGTAATGCGTTCTAGTTTATATGTGGTCCATATAGCATTAACAGTGGCGGGAAGAGTAGGTGGTGAGATGGACTTCCAATTCGCTGCGATTTGGCATTTGGCCGTGTTTAAAATGTGTTTGATTAGTTTTAGTAGATGGCTAGGTGTGTCTGGGATTGGACGTGAAAGTAGAGAGTAAGAAGGGGAGGCTGGAACAACCACTTCAGTAATTTCTAATATTAGTTTATGAATTTGTCGCCAGTAGCGTCGGACGATCCCACAGGACCACCAGACATGCAGCATGGTTCCCCTCTGTCCACAATGTCTCCAACACCTGTCAGAGTAAGACGGGTTTATGGCCTGGAGTCTAGATGGCACTAGGTACCATCGATAGTAAATTTTGTAAGAATTTTCTTTAATACGAACCGATAAGGAGCTCTTAGCGATTTCTTGTCTGATGTCAACCCACTCCTCTAATGTCAATGCCTCTCCCATATCTCTTTCCCATGCTATTTCATGAGATTCTTTGTCAGGGGAGTTGTATGATAGCAAAATTTGATAAATAGCAGACAGCAAACCTTTTGTGGAACGTTGCCCACAGCATAAAGATTCAAATGCCGTTTTAGGTGAAGGGTGGGCATTGTGTCTTAAAGTAGAGTAGAGATGACGAATTTGTAGGAATTGATAGAAGGCTGATTGGGGGAGAGCGAATCGCGATTGCAGGTCCGCAAACATGGGGAATGAAGAAAGGGGGGCCAGATCGAACAAGAAAAGGACATTGTGTGAAGTCCAGTGCTTGAAAGCAAGGTGGTTGGTGCCAGGGGGGAACTTGGAATTGTTCCATAGGGGAGTCAGCAACGGGTTATGGGATCGAAGGCGATAATAGCGGGTGCATTGATCCCAGATCAATAGAGCAAAGCGCATTGTCGGCAGCAGGAGAGACGGAGCCGGGCGGCAGCGGGGCTCGCACCATAGGAGAGTTGAAGGAGAGTATACATTTATCACTTGAGCTTCCAAGAGAGTCCATAATCTCTGTTCAGGGGGTGAGTGCCATAATGCACAGGAGGCCAAATGTGTGGCGCGATAGTAATTAATCAGGTCCGGCATACCTAGGCCCCCTGAGTCTCTATGCTGCTGGATTATTCGTATCTTAACTCTGGGTTTCTTTCCAGCCCAAATGAAATTTGAAAGATCTCTTTGCAGATTCTTCAATATTTTGGTCGGGATATGGATAGGGAGGGTCTGCCAAAGATATAGCAAGCGTGGGAGTATATTCATTTTAATAGCAGCTATACGCCCAAGCCAAGAGATAAAAAATTTATTCCAGCCCCCCAGGTCCGAACGTATGGAAGCGAATAGACGCGGAAAGTTTGCCGTGTATAATGATGTGTGAGACTTTGTTAGATAAATTCCTAGATACTTAATTTTGGTGTGTTGCCACTTAAATGGGTAGGAAGATTGAAGGAGGCGTAGGTCCCGAGGAGTCACATGTATATCTAAAATTTCTGTTTTGCTAGCATTAAGTTTGTAATTAGATAGTAAGCTATAGAATTGAATCTCCTCAAACAGGTGTTGCAGAGACACGTGCGGGTCAGTCAAGGTAAGAATAACGTCATCCGCATACAATGCTATTTTGAAGTCATGAGTTCCCACCTTGACGCCCGAGATGTTGGTATTCAATCTGATTTTGGCCGCCAATGGTTCCATCACCAGGGCAAATAGCAATGGAGAGAGTGGGCAGCCCTGCCGGGTGCCATTTCTAATTGAGAGTGATGGGGAAGCCAGGCCGTTGACGAGGATGGAAGCTGAGGGGTTATAGTAAAGTGAGGTAACGGCATTATAAAAGGCTCCGTGCAAGCCCATGTTCTGTAAGGTTTGACGGATAAAGGGCCATGCCACCCTATCAAAGGCTTTTTCTGCATCCAAAGCCACCACCAGGGTCGGAAGGGACTCACGTTGTGAGAGATGTATAAGGTTGATAAGCCGGCGAGTATTGTCCGCCGCCTGTCGGTTAGGTATAAAGCCGACTTGGTCTGGATGTATCAGGGTCGGTAGGAATGGGGCTAATCTGTTCGCAAGAATTTTAGCGAATAGTTTAAGGTCTGTATTTAATAATGAGATGGGCCTATAATTTGTCATTTCAAGCGGGTCGCGGTCAGGTTTGGGTATAACAATAATGTTAGCCCTGGTGGTTGCTGCGTCCAGGGAGCCTAGTTCTAATAAAGAGTTGAATAATAAGTGAAGCATCGGGAGGAGTGAGTGCGCAAATTTTTTGTAATAGATGGCCGTATAGCCATCGGGACCCGGGGCCGAGGAACGGCGCAATTGAGATATTGTGACCAGTATTTCCTCGTTGGAGATAGGGGCGTTAAGCGTCTCCAAGTCTGTGGTCGTAAGTTTTGGCAAGTGACATGTGGTGAGGTAATGTTGGATATTGGAAGTGTGAGATGAATCATTGGGAGTGGGTGGGGGTAAGTTATAGTGTGATTCATAGTAATCATGAAATTGCGAGGCCATAATTTTGGGGTCACAGGTCACGGTTCCGTCAGAGCATTTCAAAGCAAGTATGCGGTTCTGGGTCCTTTTAGCTCGGAGGCGGCGAGCCAGTAGAGTGTCAGCTCTGTCAGATTTTTCATAAAATTTCTGGCGGATCCATAGAAGAGATTTAACCGTTTTCTTCGTGAGAATTTGTGATAGCTGTCCCTTAAGTGAGAGAATTTTGGTGTAAAGACGCTTTTTCGGGAAGCGCTGGTGAAGAAGGGTTAGAGAAGTCAGTTCCGTTTCCAAATCATGGATACGTTTAGTCTCTATCTTCTTATGTGTTGAAGCAAGATTGATAAGTTGGCCACGAAGCGTGGCCTTATGGGCCTCCCATAACACTGCCGGAGATATATCCGGAGATCTATTTTCAGCACAGTAAGTCTGAATCATGGCGGTGATGTCAATAATGTTAGAGGGTTTAAGGAAAAGGGACTCTTGTAGACGCCATGTCCGCGGGGACGATAAAATATAAGGGACAGTAGTGTCCAAAAGAAGGGCGTAGTGGTCTGACCAAGTAGTGGGGATTACTTGTGCCCCGTGGAGATTCTGAGTGGAATCACGATCTACAAAGATGTAATCTATGCGGGTGTAAAGGTCGTGTGGAGGTGAGTAGTGTGTGAAGCCTCTGGCAGAGGGATATAGGGTCCTCCAGCTATCATACAAGTTGTGAGAGGAGATACAATTTCGCAGGGGCTTAGACAATCTCGTGTGTGATGATGTCCCCACCACCGGGCGGGACCTATCAAAACGTGGGTCAAGGGTTGCATTACAATCCCCTGCAATTATAATTTTGGAGTTCGGGAATTTAGCAAGCTGGTCAGAGAGAGACCCATAAAAGGAACCATGCTGCATGCCCGGGGCATATATGGACGCTAGGGTAATAGATTGCTGATTGAGGGTGCCTGAGAGAATTACAAATCTACCCTTATCGTCGTGATAAGAGTCATGTATGACTATAGGAAGGTCTTTGTGGAGCAGTATAGCAGTTCCCCTGCGTTTGGCTGACATAGTAGAGTGAAAAGAGTGGGGGTATTTTTTTACTGTTTAAGGAAGGATGGGGGGACTTGAAGTGTGTCTCTTGGAGAAATATTATATCTGGCTTGTGCCTGGCAAAAAAATGAAACGCCATGGAGCGCTCTGTCGGAGAATTGAGGCCATTGACATTCATAGAAAGTAGTTTCAGTGTCATGGTGGGTAGTAATCACCCATGCGGAACATAGTGGGCGACCACTGATGCGGCCATCCGCAGAGCAGAGAAAGGGACAGTGAAGAAAGAGTGAGAAGAAGAGCAGAACGAAACTCTAAGTGCAGGCCCATGTCTTATGAGCAGGTTGGGCCTGCAAGAGGAAGGGGTAGTGCCACACAGGCAGCCCCTTCAATGTGGGGGGCAATGACAGTTATAAGAAACAATAATTAGAGAACAAGAATGTGAACAAAACAAACTAAGACATCCCGCGGTCAAGCGCGAGGGTGTAAAATAAACAGGTCATGAGCTAAAGAGAGCAAATTAACTTCACAGCTTATCTATGCAAACACATAACTAAATGACCACAGCAGCAACATCTAATTGCGGAGCGGGGGTTGGGGGTGGGGGAGGGGGGGGTGCGGGGAGGAGGGAGAAAGTAGGAAGCAAATAGGGTCATATGATAACATTTAGTAAATAACTGTGTTAGATGAGAACGGGAAGCACCTTAGGGGGTGATGATAGGTACGGGTATATAGCCAGTGCCAGGCCCGGGTTAGCGAGATCAATCTTAGTCTTATCCTTATCACTTCAAGGCACAGTTAGCACATTTTTGTTACCCCTGGGCCTAGGCACGACCAACACCCGTATGACCGATAAATCTAACAGTCCGTAGAGTAATATGAGTACAGGGGGGGGGGGGAGGGGCAAGTGTCCCGCAATCAGTGAGCTATAGTTATGTGTCTGCAATCCTCAAAGTGTCACGTTATTTCGTAGACCAATCTGGAGTCGGTGCCACAGGTCTAGGTGAAGATGTAGAATCGAGTTGATTTCTGAGGTCGCTAGGTAAAGAGTCAAAAATGCCAAGAGTCTTGAGGAGGTCGTAACCCTGAGCAGGGGTTCTAATGGAGTGATGGGACCCGTCCTTGGTCACGTGGAGTTGGAAAGGGAATCCCCACTTGTATTTAATAGAGTTAGAACGAAGGGCTCTAGTAATCTCCGCAAGGTCTCGGCGTTTCTTGAGTGTAGAAGGAGCCAGGTCTTGATAAATTTGAAGTTGGGTGCCTAAATAATCCACTGATTGGAGTTCCCGCGCGGCCGACATCACTTTTTCCTTAGATTTATAATAGTGGAATCGGAGAATGACGTCTCGGGGCGGTTGGGAGGGTGGAGGCCGGGGGCGGAGCGCTCTGTGCGCTCTATCCAGAAGGAACAGGTCTTTCGGAGTATCGGGGAGTAGATTCAGGAACAGGCCTTCCAAAAAACCCGGGAGGGCGTCCAATGCAACGCTCTCAGGGATGTTACGGATTCTGATATTATTTCTCCTGTTCCGATTGTCTAAATCTTCTAGGTGTTCTTCATGCACGTCAACATCGGTGCGGAGGTCAAGCATCTCCTGTTCTAGCACGGCCTGGTACTGGCATACTTCGTCCACCTTGCGTTCCAACGCATCCGTACGAGTGCCCAAATCGGTCAGATCTTTTCTGAATTCAGCCAGCGCCGATCTCATTTCGGTTTGAATAGTTTTAGTCACAATAGCGACGACATCCTGGGTGGTGAGGGAAGCTCTTGGTGATGAAGCATCCTCCGAGTCGGACATGCGTTCTGCATTTGATGAGTTACGAGAAGTAGCTCCCGCTTTCTCCCATGCTCGCAGGATGCTGGGTTTATTAGCAGCGTTTGATTTACGATTTTTTTGCGACATAGTGAGTCGGGAAATTAGGTATTCAAGGTATTCAATTCGCGGGTGGGAGCTTCAATGTTGGTAAAAAGTAATTATGTAAGACCTGGGCTAAGGTATTAGCTGACCCTCATGCGCTAGCTGACCGCCGGATAGTCTAGGGTCGGGCCGACATCATGGACGTCCGCGACGGGGCGCTCTGCAGGGATGGAGTACCGCACGTCTCAGTGGCAGAGGGAAGCAGCGGTCGAGGGGAGAAGGGGTCACAGCTTACCCGGTCGGAGTTATTCTGCTCTTTGTGCGCCGCTGCTGAAAGCAATATGGTCGCCGCTCCGTCTTCGTCCCGGCCGGTCCCGCCGCCCGTTATATCTCCAGCGCCTCACGGATCAGGTACAGCCAGTGGGGGGATATTGGAGCCGTCTGTCTGGACGCTCGGCGCCCTCCCGGGTTCTAGGGAGGCCTCACGGAGGCAACTGCGTGGTTCCGGAGCTCCCAGGCAGCCGCAGCTTCAAATCTAGGCCCCGGCTTCACACCAAGGGGAAGGCCGCAACCCGCAGGAGGGCTAAAAAGCGCTCCCCGATTCCGCGGGTCCCCCTCAGTGGCTGCAGGAGGGTGCAATACCGTGCCAGTGGTTCTCTTGAGCTCTCAGGGAGGGAGCAGGTATGTTTATGGAGACACGTTATTTAGTTCCCTCAGGAGCAGCACAAGTTTGCTTCCTTTCACTCTGCTAGCCAGGCCACGCCCCCGTGTCGTTATTTTTAGTTGATAAGCTAGCTTAAAGTGTGTAGTTAATGTCAAGCACAATAATTGAATAGACGCCTTATAAGTGTAAGTCCCCATAGAGTGGGTGTTGCAACAGGTTTAGGTGAAGATGTGTGCAAGGGAGGATGGACGCTCACCTCACTTCAGATTTTAGCATACACTTGTGTCAAATCCACACTGCACAGTAGGAGAAGGGTGTTACTAATACAGTACTGTGGGTCTAATCAGCCAGAATTGCTATATAGGAGAGCTCTCCCAAACATCACTATCTGAATGGGTCCTCCTTGCCTCATCCAAGATGGCCGCCGCTGCTGAGCTCCAGCCGGCCTCTGATATCATATATTTCAGCCAGAGGTCCCTGGTGTTGGGGTATGCCACTGACCTCACAGCCCACAAAGGGACACTCCCAGTGGGGGATTCCCAGTCAGTATGAGCTGCCCGGAGATGTGCGGCATCCGTGTGGCTCTCTCTGCCCCCTCCAAGATAGCCGCCGGCACTGGATATTCACGGGCACCTCGCGGCTCTATTCGGCACTCGGTTCCCAGCTTCAGGGGCTTGTATGCGCCTCCACAGCTCCCGGTAAAGGTCTGCAAGGAGGGGGGAGTGTAATCAGCAAGGGCCGCCTGAATCCGTACGGCTCCCGCCGATCTGAGTCGTCTGACCGGAGGAAGTGCAAAATTTAGGTCCCGGCTTCCACACAGGAGGAAGGCCGCAACCTGCAAGGACAGGAAAAACCTGTTCTCTGGCTCCGCAGCTCTCCCTCACTGATTGCCCTGCCTCAGGGACGCTATAACAGTGCTCCAGGTGCAAATATAGCACGGGTGGCTCGATATTAAAGGGGTTAGTGTATGATTTTTTTCAGGAGCTCCCCTGGGACACATCTGCTCAGTCAGGCTGCAAGCCACGCCCCCCCCCCCCCCCGCTTAAAATTTCAAAACATGGCGGGGGATCTCTCTTATATACAGTGCCCAGCCTGTATATAAGGCTATTGCCACTTTATGAGGTCCATATTGCTGCCCAGGGCGCCCCACCTGCGCCCTGCACCCTTACAGTGACTGCCGTTTCTGTGTGCTGTGTGGGAGCAATGGCGCACAGCGCTACCGCTGTGCGTTACCTCAGTGAAGATCTGAAGTCTTCTGCCACCTTTGAAGTCTTCTTTCTTCACATACTCACCCGGCTTCAATCTTCCGGCTCTGCAAGGAGAACAGCGACGCGGCTCTGGGACGAACTGCGGGGTGAAACCTGCATTCCGTTCCCTCTGGAGCTAATGGTGTCCAGTAGCCTAAGAAACAGAGCCTAACATTAAAGTAGGTCTGTTTCTCTCCCCTCAGTCCCTCGCTGCAGGGAGCCTGTTGCCAGCAGGCTCCCTGAAAATAAAAAACCTAACATATACTTTCTTTTTCAGAAAACTCAGGAGAGCTCCCTGTAATGCACCAGTCTCCTCTGGGCACAGTAATAAACTGAGGTCTGGAGGAGGGGCATAGAGGGAGGAGCCAGTGCACACCCATACCTAAAGTTCTTTCTTAGTGCCCATGTCTCCTGCGGAGCCCGTCTATCCCCATGGTCCTTACGGAGTCCCCAGCATCCTCTGGGACGTAAGAGAAAAAGATAATAAAGTACAATAATACAGAAAAAAATGTCTATTTCCTACCAGCAAGTGATAGTCATCATTTAAATAGTAACTTCACTGACATCTAAACATTCTGGGAATGATTCATGTGAAGCGGCCACAAATGTGTCCACTTACTGTGTTACGAAATACAGATTTCTGCCTCTAATCAGAGGTGGCTGCTAGTATGTAAACGCATCACGTCCATCTATCAGCTGGTGAAAGCCGTTATGATCATCATCACCAGCAGCATGCATCTGCTTAGCCTCTTCCTTTGTGAATGATAACTGCCCCCCCGAAAAGCCAGCAATTCCATCAACAAGCCCACAATAATTTTATTCTAAGTGCAAATATTCCATTGCTGCACTGTTACACCCACTCAGTTGCAAGTGAAGATATATCAGAGATCTTTATGACTTTTGCTATGAATCACAAGATCCATATGCAGCTTGAGTGGCATAAAACTTAGAATCAGAATGCAAGATATGTACATCATTTCTGGTATCCTATGTGGGCACATGTACAAGGGTAGGTGCCTTGTCTATACAGACAAAGCGCTATAATGCACACAATAATTGACTTCATACTGCTCGGATCCAAGGCAAGTCTCTTGTATTGAGGTAATTAACAGATGCTATGCTACAGAAGTCAGAAGACTGCGACCTGATGTCCAGGGGGGAGTGGTATTGCTAAGGGAAGTGTATATTACATTAACAAGATAACACCAACTAAATACAGTTCCTTGTTAACAGAAGTCCCTACCAGTCATGTTTACGTTCTGAGACACATTAGCTGCCTGGCAGAGCAGAGTGGGGCTGTCTTATGGTGCCCATACACTTGTGAGATATTAGGTCCTATCCTTCGATTTCGACCGGATCTGTGAGAGAAATCAAAGGATTGTATGCACATTCAAGGTACCATGAGACGTGATGTGCAGGCACGCCGCTCGAATGTCGTGTCTCCTGATAGTATGTGCTGCACATAATATTTCTCGCATCGCAGTGCAATCGCTGAAGTTTTTTTAAAACATGCAATATATCGCACTGCGATGTGCAATGGGCACCCGTCGGGAGCGGCCAGAGGCCTCTCCCACTCGGTGATGACACGCCCATCACGTGATTACCATGCGATCTATCGCATGATGGCATGGTAATCACTTTGGAATTTCAGGTGCAATTAACTGCCAGTGCGATGCAGCGTCGCAGGGCATCGCACAAGTGTATGGGCACCATCAGTGGCTGAACTCCCTTGGACAATGGAAACGTTTGTCTCAGGGAACCAGGTGTGTAGGGAGGGGCAGCGAGGTGGGGAAAAGAGCACAGTACGGAATACTGGATCCAGCAAGGTTGACAAGGCAGTGGGAGAGCTCTCCAGTGCAGCATACTGGCATCCGGATGCATTCTGTATACAGGGGAGGGGTGTGCACACAGAATGCAGCATAGGGCGAGCGCATGGAAGAAAAGATCTTCACTCAGGGCAATAGCCTTTAACTGCCTGGTACTGGTTGCGGGAGAACATTTTAAGTAATAGAGAACTAAGAAGTTAAGAAGCAGCAAAAACCTACCGAAAATGGAGGTTTTTCTAACATATTTATTTATTTACCTGACCCCCATTGTTTTCAGTATACTAATGGATACAAAAAAAATTAAACCCAGAAATGTAAAAAAATAAAATAAAATATGATTTCCACATGTAGGAGCGCTTACCGAGTTCCTGCATTCCCGTGTAAGTAAAGAACTACAGGATAGTTTGTAGACATCACTTCCTCGTACCAGGCTTGGTCCTTTCCCTGAGCCTCCTTCCACAGGACTGCGGGAAGGGTGTGCCTGGAATGACACATTACACACATTTACAGTACAGTGCAGCAGAAACATATCACACGTACCATATAGTGCAGCAGAAACAGATTTACTACTTATTCAGGCATTTTAATGTTCTGAAAGCCGGAGGTATCCAATGTGGTTAACTAGGGTTCCATGCAGTATATCAAATATCAAATTATGCTCCAATATCTATGAAGTACAACTCCCAACGGAACCTCTCAGTCAGCGACCCATGCTGGAAGTTGTAGTTCAGCAAAAGATGGTCGGGTTGCTCACATTTGCTATTGTAGATAGAAGAATGAACACATCTGAAAGCAGAAACATTTTGCCGACTGAATTATATTGATGATTTCATGCACCAGGAGTTAAAAAACAGGTAATATGTTATGCAAACAATGTAGAGAGGCAGTACAGTAATATATTTGTAGCCACTAGAATGCCTGTCTTCAATTCCCTCATCCATCCATTACCCCCCGGTTCCACACCCAGTTGCCCAAGGGATGGACATCATGTTAGTAAGGATTTACCATAATAGAACCATCAATTTCACAGGAAGAAAAGCTGACCCAAGTATAAAGACTGGCCTGCCTGCTTTCCTCTTTCAGTAATATAAAAAGCAAATAAATGAAAGACTGACATGGAAGCAAGCTGTCACCATGCCCTTACTCACTGGTAACACTTTCAGGATCATTGGTAAACTGTCTATGCTTGAAGACAAAAACAATCCATACAATAGATATATAACAAAACAAACTAAGTTCTGCTCTTCAAACATGGAGCAGCAGCAAACACGTTAGTCACATGTATACGCCTTCCAAAACTGAACACACAAAATACAATGGTTTAGCGCAGCTGTTCTCAAACTTTTCTGAATTACGGCTCCCTAGAGTATCAACATTTTTCATGGCACCCCCAGGGCAAACGTTTCTTACTGAGAAATTCTGAAAAAAAATTTACTTAAATAAATTGTGTTAATATGTCATCCTTAGGTTTACTTATGTGGTGAGTGATAGGATTTGCTTCTATTTGTCCACATATTTTATTATTGGAAGCCACAGCACTAATTTTTACTATTACATTGGGCACGATTCAATTCAAAGAGATGAATAGCGCTGGGAATCGGCTCCCGGGACTATTCAATACAGCACAGTGGTAAGTCCGAGAATGCCCATTCTCCCGGACTGAGCAGGGTGTTATGCAGGGAAAACCCTCATTCTCCGACTTAAGTGCCCAGCACACTAAGGGCAGAAATCAGCATCGCGCGGGCACTTTTGTCAGATTTTTGCTCACAGACCTCCAGGGGTGCGAGAAGAAATCCTGTCATCGGATAGGGCGCTGTATTGAATAGCCCCAGGAGCTAATTCCTGGCACGATTCAACTCTCTTCTACTTGAATCGTCCCCATTGACCATAAGTAATTTGAATTGGTCCTGGACCACCAAACCAGGGCACCCCAGGGTGCCACGGCACACAGTTTGGGAACCACTGGTTTACTGTAACCTCTGAGCTAGTGCTAAACCATTGAATTTTGAATCCCTAGAACTGCTACACACTAATAATACTTTCTGGGTGTTCTCCTGTCTCAACATTTACTTGAGATAAAAAAAGACAACTAAATAAAACATTACCAACAATAACCATAAGCCAAAATGCAACCATCAAGCGCCATAAAATAAAGAAAACAGAGGCATTTATTGGAATGTTTCACATTGATATAACGTCAGTTTATCTACTTGCTGTCTCATTTATTTTATAGCCTATGATGCTAATTCAAACACAAAAGACTAACGGATTGTCTGCCTGCAGCAAAATCATACAATGGGACAAAGACACACTGAAAAGTTCAGCATACAAAAGCAGAAAGTAAAGCTGTGTAATTGTTACTTTGAGATCTAGGGATTTTGAATAATAACAACCTTGGTTGCTTTAATGCTCATCTGCAATTACGTCCTGCCTTTCACCAGGCCTTAGATGGTGTCATGCTGGCATTTCAGGATTTAGTTTTGCCCAAGCAAGAAAATCACAGAATTATAAGAAACCAGAATGTATCAAATTCATGTTAGGTAGTTCCTGCTGTGGGCGTAGCATTGAACGCTAATAATAACATTAGTAACAAAAGCAACATTTCACAGTCACATGTTACTAGTTTCATTATGAGCTTCCTTAGTGCTCCGTCTAGGGGGTATATTTACTAAGATTCGTATTTCTGTCGATTTCAGCCGATAGCAATCTCGGTTGACATCGGCTGTGTACGAATGCAACTTTGTGAAACAAAACACAGTAATTTACTAAACTAAGGTGTTTTGTAAATTCGAGTTCACCGATGTCGAAGTAATTCATATTGCCGGTAGTGTTTTACGGGAGAGAACAGTAAACACTGCCGGACTTAACACAATGAAGACCGGCCAGATCAGTGAGATCCGTACAGGGCTTCATTTTGTACAGTGCAGAAATAGTTAAAAACAATATTTAAAAAACTGCGTGGGGTCACCCCTTCTAAGCATAACTAGCCTCGGGCTCTTTGAGCCAGTCCTGGTTGTTAAAATACAGGGGGGAAATTGTCTGGGGTCCTCCCGTATTTATACAACCTGCACCGGGCCCTTGGGCCGGCCCTGGTTCCAAAAATATGGGGGACAAATGACGTAGGGGTCCCCTGTATTTTTAAAACCAGCACAGGGCTCCAGTAGCCGGGAAGATAATGCCACAGCCGGGGGACACTATTATATTGGTCCCTGCGGCTGTGGCATTAACCCCCCAACTAGTCACCCGGGAACTGGAACACAAGCTCAATACTATCTCAACTTTAGTGACTGCAGTAGTAAGTATACAAGAAACAATCATTTCTGTGCTCAGTTTACAGGATTTGCTAATAAAATATATGTAATTAATGCTAATGGGCGGGAGACATTAAAGACAGCAAGAAACGCGGTTTTCAATCCATACGAGTATTTCAGAATAACACACAATTTGTGTGACTGGGAAATGGTATACTGTACATGTTGCTGTAACATTACCTTTTCAAGCCCTATTGTTATGTGAAGCCTTTGTGTCAGGAATACGATGTACTCAGCCTTCGAGAGTGATAAAGTGGAGAGAGCTACAGTACCAGCTAATGAGCTCCTAACTGCCATGCTACAGCCTGTGTTTGAAACCGACAGTTATGAGGTTATTTGCTGGTTGTTGTTTTTCTTTATTCTCTCCACTTTATCAGTCTCCAAGGCTTAGTACATCTGCCCCACATTTATGCCTTAGGAATTTAAATAAAGTTTAAAAGTAAATTTCAAGTGTAAATCCCCGTTGCTTCCACTGACATGCATACATGAGAAACACTGTAACCACATCTTACCAGACACCAATAGATGCATCCTCCTCAGGCTGCAAGTAGAAATTGCATGTGTGATTTAACCCTTGATCTTGTGGCCTCTTCAGGTCAATAAAATATGGAAACCTCACTGAAACGCAAGAAAATGACAATACTCATAACAATACATATTACTTCTATTTCATTCTATCTTGTAACTGTCTTAACAGAGGGTAGACATCACCCTCCAAGTGTGTTTGGAAAAAGATATAAAAACAATCTTTGTGGCCAATTAAAATTCTTAAATGCGACCCCCACTGGACGTCTATGGTAATGGGTGTCTATCGGAGCTACTCAATTGTTGCTCACAGCAGACGCCCATTACCAGCGGTGCACACATATTTTTTTTCTCGCAGACTCCAGATGTACGAGAAAAACATGTGGTTAAAGTAGATAATGTGGGCGCCCAATGCTCCATAAACGCAGACTTTTAGACGTTACATAATAACATCATTGCATAAAATACATACATAGAAATGTGCAGTTTAATAGAATACATCCATTATATGCAGCACACACAGACAGTTCACTTCTCCACATAGACGTGCAAATTCTGGCCCTGATTCAGAGATGGACTGTGTCTTTGTGCGCAGAGTGACAGGGTTTCCTGCTGCTACGCCCAATGACTGCGGCTCTGTGTGTAAAAAGACACCAGTGGACATTGTACCTGCCCTATTGGTGCGTAGAATGTTCATCAAAACATGACGGCAACATGCCCGTGTCTGGCTAGCCACCCTGTTACCTCCCAGGAACATCCACTGAAATTGCCTCTCTCTGTGCCCCAATTGATTCGGCGACTCCTGGCAGTAACCATCAGGATGCATGCACAGATTAAAAACATTGTCCGCTTTTGTCCCATGCCGTCCCTGCGTCCACCTCTAGATCAGGCCCTCTATGGGGATACGGCACACTAGCATTTTCCGAGTTGTTTCATGCCAAAAACCACATTACAAGTACATTTCCTTTCTGCTGAAGAGGGCTGAGACTTATGAAACGCGTCATTCATACTGGAAACTTCTAAAAACAAATAAATACTTTTAATTAACTTTAGTCAACTGCCTTGGGAAAAATAAACAAATACTGATTAGGTATTCCATTGTTTGAACATATTTTAATGGCATCCAAAGCCAGTCTGTGACAAATTTCTGTCTTTGCAATATAATTAAATACCATAAAATTGTCTGTTCTGAATATACTTTTTGCTGTAGTACAGTTCTGAACCTTACTATAAGGTGTCAGTCAGTTATCCTGCAAGTGAGAAACTCATTATTGCTTTAGTGGCTTAAAACAACAAAATAATGAGTTTCTGATTACACTTCTTCTAATCCAAGACATCGCAGCACCTTCTACTAATCAGCCAGGTGTTCATGACCGCAGCTGCTGTGAGCAGTGGATATCCCATTGGTTAGTATCCAGTACCCATCAGCCATTACTGCAGAGTTTGGCAGTGGTGGTAGGTTTCCACCCTACTAGTACTATGAAGGCATGTCCAGTTTAAAAAAATGGCGCTGCAAGCTAATCACACTAGCGGCGCTACTTTTACAGATCAAGATGGCCGCCTCAAGCCAATTGTGGCTTGCTGCGACATTGCCCCACCCACTTCTGCCAGCTATTAGCCAGCACGAGGCAGTCCGATGGGTAGGAAGAAGCGAGCAAAAGTTCCTGAAGAGTGTAAAGGCTTCTGGAGTCATGCCCTGGTGCTAGTTTTACTTTAAGATCAGCAGACACTCATTTCCCATCTTTTCAGCAGTCCCACCTAGTTTGGGACGAGAAGGGTATGCATAAAGAAGGTATGATTGGTATAATTGGGCAGTATAGATGGTGTAATGGTTAGCATTACTGCCTCTCAGCACTGAGGTCATGGGTTTGATTCCCACCATGGCTTTAACTGTGTGGAGTTTGCATATTTTCCCCGTACTTGAGTGGGTTTCCTCCGGGTACTCCGGTTTCCTCCCACAATCCAAAAATATACTGGTAGGTTAATTGGATCCCTACAAAATTAACCCTAGCGTGAATGTGTGTGTATGTATACATGTGATAGGGAATATAGATTATAAGCTCCACTGGGGCAGGGACTGATGTGAATGGCCAAATAGTCTCTCTGTAAAAGCGCTGCGGAATATGTGTGCGCTATATAAATACCTGGCGATAAAATAAATATAATGGTGTTAATTGTTATGTTCGTCAATTTTACGTTAGCTTTTTTATTCTTTTTTTACAGTATTACAAAAAAAAGACTTAAAAAAGGTATAGTATAGTTTATTAAAAAAAAAAAAAAAAAATGGAAATATATCTAAGACCGTCACTAAAACAATGGAAACGCTAATATCTACAGTTGACGTTGAATTTGTGACGTTGAATCTGTCACAGCCTGTGTTGCTGTTAAGGCGGCAGAGTTTATTAGTTGCCCTACTGAGTACTCTGGTACCTCAAGGGTTCCCTGGTTATTACACCCATGATTATGGTTATCTTAAGGACGTCGTTCTGGCAGTGGTATGGATGTGACGGCATATGTGACACTAGGTTTAGTTAGTTGGCGTGGTTTCATGATCCTTGAGGATAGGTGGCTACCTTTTTCTTCCCTCCCTTAAGGTTACTGAGACCCAAGTAAAATGCTGAGGCCATATTCTGCCCACTAATTCATGTGGTATCATTATTATATATGTTCGGTTAATAATTTATGAGATGGAGAAACAGATCTGTTCCCTGTATATGGGCAAGTAACAAGTCACAAGTTGTACAGAAAATAACTGCGCTAGGTGTAAGATGCTGCATTTAATTGTGCATGAAGCAATCACAAAATAAGGGCCCAGCCAAAACCTGAGAACAGGCTCATCTTTACATCCAAGTATATAAGGCCATCCATCACCACCTCATTGCTTGGGATATCTCCCCCCACTTTCAGATTTAGGGCATAACTATACCAAATAAGCTAAAGTAACATGTTTAACATGCAAAAAAATGTATTCATACAATTATGACTGCCAAGTATATTCTTACATTTACTGTGTAATATATTTATTAGCAACAGTTTCTTATATAGTGCAGCATATTCCACTGCGCTTTATAAGTGGAACAACAGTAACGGAACAAAACTGGGTAGTAACAGACAAACAGAGGTACGAAGGCCCTGCTGAGGGCTACACACGGAGAGATCTGTGCTTAACTTCTGAGCAATCTAGTCAGATTGCTTAGAATTTAAGCACGTATCTCGCCGTGTGTACCCCCCAGGGGGGTACTCACGGAGCAATCGCTGCTTAAAATCTAAGCAAGCTGACTAGATTGCTTAGATTTTAAGCAGAATCGCTCCGTGTGTAGCCCCCACAGCGATAGCGATGCGCGGGGCTATCGCTGGTGCTAGATTGGCCTGCCGTGCAGGCCAATCTAGCGGGTCGCTCGTTTCACCGGCTGGGTGAAATGAGCGCCCCCCCGTCTCCCCCGCACGCTCAGCACACATCGCGTTCTGCTGAGCGGTTCGCCTTTAGAGTGTGTACAGAGCACCTGGGGCACATTATCATCCCAAAACCAGTCTAATCAGATATGCCCTGCTGCAGAACAATTCTCCAAAACAATGAGCCTACATTGTGCACTTTGACTTTCATAGTGGATGCAGAGATTCCTGGCTTTCCAGGTTTTCCCAACAGCAGCAGTTAAATGTTGAAGGTTTCCATACATGTCAAATGTGGGGCATTACTAGATACTCCATAAAAGCTCCAGATGCAAATAACATATACATGCTAAAGCAAATCGATTTGTAACCATTTTCTCGTGCACTGTACAACAGTATTGGCGGGACTGCAGAAATATTGGAGTTTACTATTTCTCCCCAAGATATTTGGCTCAGTTGCAGGCATAGGCATCGGAATGGAAGGGGGGGGTAAGGGGCATGCCCTCTCAAAATATGTCAGAGGCGCAGGCGTGGGGAGGGGGAGAACTTACTTCCAGATCACTGTGGAGAGACTCTGACTTCAAAGCTCCGGCACTGCAGCAAGCTGCTCCGTGTGAACCGTCCAGCTGGCTCTTCACAGAGGCATTACTGGGAGGAGGCGGGGATGTCCCAGCAAGCTCAGCAAGGCCACGCCTCCTCCCAGTAATGCGTCTGGGAGCCGGCTAGGACAGGACGACACGGGGCAGAACGCTATGGCGCTGGAACTTTGAGGTCAGATTCTCTGCGGTGATCTGGGGTGTAAGCGGTCCCTGCATGGGGTGCGCCAAAATTTATTTTTATATACGCCTCTTTCTTCCCATCCACAACACGTTATGGCACCCCTGGTTGCAGGCATAAGAAAAAGAGCACACTTCTTTTTGTCACTATGAAGGAGTAAACTACACGTGAATTCCTGTTCTCTGGCAAAAGGGAAAATTCAAATATGGGGCAAGTAATTCCCTCTGCATTCTACACCTCTTATGGGTGTCAATGCTGACAATGAAAGCTAGAAATGAGACTCAAGAGGGTAATTAATTACCCCCGAGTCTCGGGAGGCGGCGAGCAGAAATGTGTACACCTTCGGCACTTGTGCCCAAACGGACCAACAATGGAATTGCTCTGTCGGGTGCCATCTAGTGGCAGTCATAGGGGAAAACAATTGAATTCCCCCCAATGGGAGGAATTCAAATGTTATCATCCCCGATCTTCCGTTTAAAGTGACGGGAGATCGCAGTGGGTGATATACAACTGATGTCCCCTTATCACACCCATTAGTGTTGAGTTTAGCCGCTTAAAGCAGCTAACCCCAACTAAACTAATAAGCGCGATCAGGAAAACTGCCGTTTGGGCGACCAAATGGATCACTTTTAACATACTTCTGCTCGCCACCCCTGGCGGGTGAAAGCTGAAATGTAGACGCCGGCAGGAAAAACATTTGAATCTCACCCACTGTGTCACTTAAACATGTCAAAATGCACTATGTTCTATTACAGATCTGCATTTTAGATGCAACTATTTGACAGCTTCTAATCTACAATGTTTAAGAATGTCTATAAACATGGACATGCACAGAAATGAAATCAGAACAAATATTCATTTACAAGCAATATTATAATTGGTGTTTGTGTTAACAGAAAGGTGTAAAGTACTGTAACACTTACCTAAATTTAAAAAGACCAGCTGAGCTTGTATTGCAGGACATATCTTCACAAGGAATGGAATGGCTATATACAGGCCAACTAGTGCAATTAGAAACATTCGGAATCGGGACCACAAGCCATAGCGCCTTTAAAACAAGGAAAACAACAGTATACATTATTAAACTATTCACCATAAAGTCCTGTGGGAAATACATAAAAAAAAAAAAAGCTGAACTATTTTTAAACAGTATCATAGGTACTATACATTTACTATGGTATCACTTATTGTAACTCCTCCTGCAAACACGACTTCACAATCTCCAAACACAGGTCCTTTCACAAATGTTATATAAAGATGACAAATTGTAAATGGACTTGAAGCATTATGGGGGAGATTTATCAGAGCTTGGAGAGAGATAAAGTACCAACCAATCAGATATTCACGGTCATTTTTCAGATACTGGTTTGTAACATGACAGAGACTAATTGATAAGTACTTTCTCTCCAAGGTTTGATAAATCTCCCCCAATCTGTCTGATAAGTTAAGGCGGCCATTTTGCACACAACTAGAATTCCAAGACAGGCATTCCTAATTTAATTTTAGTCTCATGAGTTGAAGTCTCATAAACCCGGTACACAAAATGGAATCCTCCATCATGAATATAGACACCATGTAAGAACAGATACCGGAAAGTTGGTGGCCATGTTATATCCCATTCACACTGCACAAATAACACAGTATTTTGCCGGGTCGATGAGGGTCGCGGTGCGGTGTGAACGGGTCACTGCTGAATTCCCGGGTCGCCTGACCCAGTAAATCTACCAGGGAATAAAGAAGGTTTATTCCCGGGTCAGGCGCAGTGTAAACGGGTTACCCGGGTCGATGCGACACGGTACCCGTTTACAGCATAGGGAGAGGCGGCGCGTAGATTATCTCATCTTCAGCACTGCCTCCGCACCTGCCTCCTATGCTGGCTCCGCCCCCGCCCCCGATGGGCGGGGTCGTGAAGCCAGTCTAAAATGGTCCAATGCCGGGTTGCACCCGGGAAGGACCCGTTTCTAATTCCGGGGTGTGACCCAGCAATTGCAATCTGAACGGGGTATACATCTTTAATGAAAGATACTCCATCACAGAAGCAGAGAAACAACAAAACATGGATTTTCCTTTACAAAGTTAAATCTCACATATATTCTGCGGATATTGGCCTTCTAAATAATGAACAGATATCTGCCAAAACCATGTCTAAAATGTTTTTTTTTTTCTTTACAAATAATTTTTTCAAATATTTTTGATATCTAGTGACTTCTATTGATAAGCAGCGGATGTCATGGATGCAGCCACATAAGATAGTTCTCTTTGTTTCAAATATAAAAGTAGTTGTGGAATTTAATCTACTGTTAAAAAATAGGTCACATCATTAAAAAACCCAACAATCCTGTTACAGTCCTTCCATGTCCGTCCCCAGTGTCTGAGCAGAAAATCCCTGTCTGACTGACTACAGTGTACACAGATATAAATCTCATACACTATATGGATCACAAGCTGCAGTAACCAGTGACTATTATAATTAAAACCTATTCAACATTTTAGTAAACAGAATATGAAAATCGCATTTTACTGAAATATGTTAATTACAGATACTCCCACATATGCTGCACATCCCAGGTTAGTCCTTATTTTATTTTTTTAAGCAGTAATCTGAAACATGGACATCACACTTTCCTTTAGTTTGTATTGTTGTCATCATCATCACCACCACCACAATAATTCCTCAGATCGAGACTGAAACCAAAAGGGCCCTGTGTAGGCTCATAGGGTCTTACTCAGACCTGATTGCTCGCTAGCTATTTTTTGCAGCGCTGCGATCAGATAGTCGCCACCTACAGGGGAGTTTAGTTTTGTTTTGCAAGTGTGCGAACGCATGTGCAGCCTCGCATTCCAAAAATGTTTTGTGCAGTTTCTGTGTAGCTCTGGACTTACTCAGCCACTGCAATCAGTTCAGCCTGTCAGGTCCCGGAATTGACGTCAGACACCCGACCTGCAAACGCTTGGACACGCCTGCGTTTTTCCAAACACTCCCAGAAAACGGTCAGTTGCAACCCACAAACACCCTCTTCCTGTCAATCTCCTTGCTATTGGCTGTGCGAATTGATTCTTCGTAAAACCCATCGCACAGCAACGATCCGCTTTGCACCCGTACGACGCGCCTGCGCATTGCGGTGCATACGCAGTTCTGACCTGATAGCAGTGCAGCAAAAAAATCTAGCATGCAATCAGGTCTAAATGACCCCCATAGTCTTGGACCCCCACCTAAAATCCCATATCAGCCTCTTTCAAACAATGGGCCTGGCATCTTCGTTATATTTAACTGTACCAATATGCGGTGGGTGAAGACAGGAGGAGGTATTGCAGAGGCTTTCTGCAGAACCTCCACTTGCCGTATACAATGAGAAATTAGGAAACCATCATCACAAAGAAATTCTATATGGTTGAGTCACATTATTATGACCACAAGCTGAAAGCCAGAGTAACCGCTGGGTGCAGCACGGACACACATTTGGTAGACCCCAGGTTAATTCTGACGGTGAGCTGCTCCGCTGTAGTGTATTGGTTGGCCCTCATGCACCTCCGTAGCAGACGTTCACCTTTCACATCAATGACATGTGGTGCTCCGCAGTTTCCATGTCAGCTATTAGCAAATGGTGCCGTTTGTCTGGTCATGATACACCGTCACCACAGGCACGCGAACAGTTCACAAACTGCGCTGTTTCAGAAATACTGCCACCCTTGGCCCGATAATCATCCTTTTTTGCAACTCTGATAAATCACCCCTTTTACTGATGACCGCAACAAGTGATGTGTGTGCAGATGGTCTATCGCACACTTGATATACCTACCAAGCCAGCGCACCACACTTCATGGGCTACGTGCTGCCAATGTCAAATGTAGGAGGTGGCCATTATAATGTGACTCAACCATGTATTTCGTTGACTATAGAGTATTCATAGTACTGGATCATGTACAAGGCAAAACCATGTCCTGTAAATGATTGCCGCTATAAAAAAAAATGTCCGAGTTCAGCAGGAACCTGCACCTTCAGCCAATTCGGACTTCATTATTTCTGGCCCCAGAACTTTTTACAATGCACAAGCAGAAGCAGCAGTGTAAGTGTACAGAATGGTACTTGTAAAACTACATGGGAACTACTTGTTCTACAAAATCAATTAAAATTGGGGTTATCACCTTGGAATTCTGTCTCACCAATTTAACTTTTGGGTTCAGTAGGCCGCAGCTTCACTTAAACTAGTTATAGAACCTACAGTCACACATTAAGCCTGATATTGCAGAATGCATAGTCCCAAAAAGGAGTTTAGTGCTAGATAATAATTCAATTACTGCACGATTGGGGTTACAGATTTTATGGTAAGAATAGGATGAACAGCTCGATCTTGTGCAATCTGGACACCCAAATATGTCCCAAATGGACAGTGGTCCTATTATGTGGCCACGTTTTGCAAGCTGTGATATAGAAAGCTTTCTTCAGGTGAAAGATGAGCCTTGCCTTATTCAGCGAGAAGGGACGTACAAAAAAAACAAACTGATTCTGAAGGACAAAAACAAGGACACATTTTGTTCTGGTGCCTTCCAAGCTGTAACTGATCAATGCTATTTCAGCGATGACATTGTTTTACATACTGTAAATCAGACAAACCTTCACCTCTGGACTATAGTGTGAATAGGGGAGAGAAGGCTGCTGTAGTCACATCAATGACAGGTCAGCTGAGAGGTCATTACAGCTCTGCACTGCAGATGACCAGTGGTGATGTGTAGAGTGGATAAGCACATAATGCTACTGAGAGAGGAACACAATCTGCAGACTGATATATAGAGGTCTTCTGCCATCAGTTACACAGATGATTTCTAATATACAAGCTCCACCCATTTTTACATTCTTTAGAACAGGATTCTTTTTAATGCGAGTTACACATTGATCTTTGGCGAATCCCCCACAACAGAAAGATAACCATAAACCAGAGAAAGCCAATTAAAAATGAAAAAAAAAAAAAAAAATGTATTTTTAAATCTTATAATTTAAAAAAACATTAATCATCCTTCTTGGTTAAATGACCTGTTAGCTACTGCAGCTTGTAGTCTGAATGTAATTGGTTGGGGAGCAGCAATGAACAGCAGGTTTGAGGTCCTGCTACAGAAATTTTGTCAGGAATCCAGCTGAGGTACTCAACAGTAATTTTCTATTTTTTCCCATTTGAAGCCACTCCAGCGTTCCACTGAATTGTGGATCAGTGTCCAGTTAAAATGCTGAAACTGGTGTGCAAGACTGTATTTCGTCAGAGTAAAGCAGGATTTGTCTGTAATGTACAGTCCTCTTCACATCAACTGACACGACTGCCCGGCAGAGCCACTGAACAACACTGTAATAACATTATGCTAGATGATGTTACCTTATTGGTGTAATGTGTTTGATTTGGTATCCGGACTCCAGGTCGACACCAAAAAGGTCGACACAACTTAGGTAGACATGGACAAAAGGTCGACATGAACAAAGTCAACATGGAAAAAGGTTGACATGAGTTTTTCAAATGTTTAAACTTTTTCATACTTTACGATCCACGTGGACTACAATTGGGAACGATAACCTGTGCGAAGCTAGCCATGCGAGGGGACGCGGTGCACTAATTGGGGTTCCCGGTCACTCTACGAAGAAAACGACACCAAAAAACCATAAAAAACTCATGTCGACATTTTCCATGTCGACCTAAGGTGTGTCGACTAATTCGTGTCAACCTTTTTGGTGTCGACCTGGAGTCCCATACCAGTTTGATTTGCTTTATCCTATACATATCCCTTCCCTCCAGAATGAGATTACATAGTTATTGTTTGGTAGGGTTCCCAACTTTCTCTCTCCCCCTCATACTCCCATATCTCCCCCTCTTGCTCACATCTTTCTTTTATTCCATTCTCCTCCAATCTTTCTTCTTCCTATCTCTTTATTAAGCCTGACTCATCTCCCATCTCTAGTCACCATAATTTCAGGACTTTCTCTTCTAGCAGGGGAGAAGAGACGCTATGTCTGGGGTCAGGCAGCTAGTGATAGCTGTGAGGTGACAGAATGAGAGGGCCTCCCCCTGACTCTCATAAATTTAGCAGGATAATAGATTATAAATTTATATGTGAGTGTGTGTGCATGTAGAGACAGAGGAAAATATAGCCAGGAATATAGGTTCTCTCAGCTAAAAAAATAAATTTAAAAAAATCCAGTTGTCGTAGAGCACAAAACTTTCAGCCATATCTCTGCAGCACCTTCTAGAGCAATGTTTTTCTACAAATGTGCCGTGGCAAACTAGTGTACCCTGAGCAGTCTCCAGGTGTGCCGCCACAGAAGCACAGCCAGGCCCATCAGTGTTTTGCTGCTACCGAGGCCCTGGAACGATCAATACTGGTGGGTTGAGTTGTTGCAGAGCCAGTTCTAATTTTGGGCCCGGGCAGTGTTGGGCTCTTCTGGCTTTCTCAGATATGGCTCAGCCGTTATCTATGGAGAAGCTGCGACATGACATCCTAGGACACGCAACTGCACCTTGCATCACCATTATATCTGAAAGTGCCTTGCAATATTTAAATCTTGTTCAGTATGCCGCGAGTTGTAAAAGATAGAAAATCTCTGTTCTAGAGGGTATTTTGCAAAACATTTTGGATTGAGGAATGTCAAATGAGTCTGTATCCTTCCCAAGATGAGAGTGTATGACTTGCTTAAAACGTTCATTAATATTCAATTTATAAATATCTTCTTCACTACCATGATGCAGGATATCAGAGAGAGAAGGTATTTCACATACATTAAATACAAAATAATTGACCATATTAACAAATTAAGTTAACCACTATATATCTAATGACGGTCAAGTCAAGTAACAATCTCTACAAATGTGACTTTGCCATTACAAAATGAATGAATACTGTGGGTGCAATGTAACTGCCTGCAAGACGCATGAAGTGCAAGACTTTGGGGGGAATTCAATTGTTATCGTGCCCTAATCTCCTATCTAAAGTGACGCGAGATCGCAGGGGCGATACTCGATTAATCCCCGTTATTGCGCCCATAAAGCAGCTAAACCAGGCTAAACTAATGGGCACGATCCCAAAAACTGTCGTTTGGGCCCCCAAACGGGTCACTTTTCACACATTTCAGCTCGCACCCCCAGGGGGTGCAACCTGAAAATAAGATTTTACTCACCGGTAAATCTATTTCTCGTAGTCCGTAGTGGATGCTGGGACTCCGTAAGGACCATGGGGAATAGCGGCTCCGCAGGAGACTGGGCACAACTAAAGAAAGCTTTAGGACTACCTGGTGTGCACTGGCTCCTCCCTCTATGACCCTCCTCCAGACCTCAGTTAGGATACTGTGCCCGGAAGAGCTGACACAATAAGGAAGGATTTTGAATCCCGGGTAAGACTCATACCAGCCACACCAATCACACCGTATAACTCGTGATACTATACCCAGTTAAAAGTATGAATAATAACTGAGCCTCTCAACAGATGGCTCAACAATAACCCTTTAGTTAAACAATAATAAGATTTTACTCACCGGTAAATCTATTTCTCGTAGTCCGTAGTGGATGCTGGGAACTCCGTAAGGACCATGGGGAATAGACGGGCTCCGCAGGAGACTGGGCACTCTAAAAGAAAGATTAGGTACTATCTGGTGTGCACTGGCTCCTCCCACTATGACCCTCCTCCAGACCTCAGTTAGGATACTGTGCCCGGAAGAGCTGACACAATAAGGAAGGATTTTGAATCCCGGGTAAGACTCATACCAGCCACACCAATCACACCGTATAACTCGTGATACTACACCCAGTTAACAGTATGAAATATAACTGAGCCTCTCAGATGGCTCAACAATAACCCTTAGTTAGGCAATAACTACATACAAGTATTGCAGACAATCCGCACTTGGGATGGGCGCCCAGCATCCACTACGGACTACGAGAAATAGATTTACTGGTGAGTAAAATCTTATTTTCTCTGACGTCCTAGTGGATGCTGGGAACTCCGTAAGGACCATGGGGATTATACCAAAGCTCCCAAACGGGCGGGAGAGTGCGGATGACTCTGCAGCACCGAATGAGAGAACTCAAGGTCCTCCTCAGCCAGGGTATCAATTTTGTAGAATTTAGCAAACGTGTTTGCCCCTGACCAAGTTGCAGCTCGGCAAAATTGTAAAGCCGAGACCCCTCGGGCAGCCGCCCAAGATGAGCCCACTTTCCTCGTGGAATGGGCTTTTACTGATTTAGGATGCGGCAATCCAGCCGCAGAATGCTCCAGCTGAATTGTGCTACAAATTCAGCGAGCAATAGTCTGCTTAGAAGCAGGAGCACCTATTTTGTTGGGTGCTTACAGGATAAAAAGCGAGTCAGTTTTCCTGACTCCAGCCGTCCTGGAAATATAAATTTTTAAGGCCCTGACTACGTCCAGTAACTTGGAATCTTCCAAGTCCCTAGTAGCCGCAGGCACTACAATAGGTTGGTTCAAGTGAAAAGCTGATACCACCTTAGGGAGAAACTGGGGACGAGTCCTCAATTCTGCCCTATCCATATGGAAAATCAGATAAGGGCTTTTACATGACAAAGCCACCAATTCTGACACACGCCTGGCCGAAGCCAAGGCCAATAACATGACCACTTTCCACGTGAGATATTTCAAATCCACAGTTTTAAGTGGCTCAAACCAATGTGATTTTAAGAAACTCAACACCACGTTGAGATCGCAAGGTGCCACAGGAGGCACAAAAGGGGGCTGAATATGTAGCACTCCCTTTACAAATGTCTGAACTCCAGGCAGTGAAGCTAGTTCTTTCTGGAAGAAAATCGACAGAGCCGAAATCTGGACCTTAATGGAACCCAATTTTAGGCCCATAGTCACCCCTGACTGTAGGAAGTGCAGAAAACGACCCAGCTGAAATTCCTCTGTTGGGGCCTTCCTGGCCTCACACCACACAACATATTTTCGCCAAATACGGTGATAATGGTTTGCGGTTACTTCTTTCCTGGCTTTTATCAGCGTAGGAATGACTTCTTCCGGAATGCCCTTTACCTTTAGGATCCGGAATTCAACCGCCATGCCGTCAAACGCAGCCACGGTAAGTCTTGGAACAGACAGGGCCCCTGCTGTAGCAGATCCTGTCTGAGCGGTAGAGGCCATGGGTCCTCTGATATCATTTCTTGAAGTTCTGGGTACCAAGCTCTTCTTGGCCCATCCGGAACCACGAGTATCGTTCTTACTCCTCGTTTTCTTATTATTCTCAGTACCTTTGGTATGAGAGGCAGAGGAGGGAATACATAAACCGACTGGTACACCCACGGTGTCACTAGAGCGTCCACAGCTATTGCCTGAGGGTCCCTTGACCTGGCGCAATATCTAGTTTTTTGTTTAGGCGGGACGCCATCATGTCCACCTGTGGCCTTTCCCAACGGTTTACCAACAGTTGGAAGACTTCTGGATGAAGTCCCCACTCTCCCGGGTGTAGGTCGTGTCTGCTGAGGAAGTCTGCATCCCAGTTGTCCACTCCCGGAATGAACACTGCTGACAGTGCTAAGACGTGATTTTCCGCCCATCGGAGAATCCTTGTGGCTTCTGCCATCGCCATCCTGCTTCTTGTGCCGCCCTGTCGGTTTACATGGGCGACTGCCGTGATGTTGTCTGATTGGATCAGTACCGGCTGGTTTTGAAGCAGAGGCCTTGCCAGACTTAGGGCATTGTAAATGGCCCTCAGTTCCAGAATATTTATGTGTAGGGACGACTCCTGACTTGACCAAAGTCTTTGGAAATTTCTTCCCTGTGTGACTGCCCCCCAGCCTCGAAGGCTGGCATCCGTGGTTACCAGGACCCAGTCCTGTATGCCGAATCTGCGGCCCTCTTGAAGATGAGCACTCTGCAGCCACCACAGTAGAGATACCCTGGTCCTTGGAGACAGGGTTATCAGCCGATGCATCTGAAGATGCGATTCCGACCACTTGTCCAAGAGGTCCCACTGAAAGGTTCTTGCATGGAACCTGCCGAATGGAATTTTGCTTCGTAAGAAGCTACCATTTTTCCCAGGACTCGTGTGCAGTGATGCACCGATACCTGTTTTGGTTTCAGGAGGTCTCTGACTAGAGATGACAGCTCCTTGGCTTTCTCCTGCGGGAGAAACACTTTTTTCTGTTCTGTGTCCAGAACCATCCCCAGGAACAGTAGGCGTGTGGTAGGAACCAGCTGTGACTTTGGAATGTATAGAATCCATCCGTGCTGTTGTAGCACTTCCCGAGATAGTGCTACTCCGACCAACAACTGCTCCTTGGACCTCGCCTTTATAAGGATATCGTCCAAGTACGGGATAATTAAAACTCCCTTTTTTCGAAGGAGTATCATCATTTCTGCCATTACCTTGGATAAGACCCTCGGTGCCGTGGACAGTCCAAACGGCAGTGTTTGGAATTGGTAATGGCAATCCTGTACCACAAATCTGAGGTACTCCTGGTGAGGATGGTAAATGGGGACATGTAGGTAAGCATCCTTGATGTCCAGGGATACCATGTAATCCCCCTCCTCCAGGCTTGCAATAACCGCCCTGAGCGATTCCATCTTGAACTTGAATTTTTTTATGTATGTGTTCAAGGATTTCAAATTTAAAATGGGTCTCACCGAACCGTCCGGTTTCGGTACCACAAACAGTGTGGAATAGTAACCCCGTCCTTGTTGAAGTAGGGGCACCTTGACTATCACCTGCTGGGAATACAGCTTGTGAATTGCCTCTAGCACAGCCTCCCTGCCTGAGGGAGTTGTCGGCAAGGCAAATTTGAGGAAACGGCGGGGGGGGAAGACGCCTCGAATTCCAGCTTGTACCCCTGAGATACTACTTGAAGGATCCAGGGATCCACCTGTGAGCGAGCCCACTGATCGCTGAAATTTTTGAGGCGGCCCCCCACCGTACCTGGCTACGCCTGTGGAGCCCCCGCGTCATGCGGTGGACTCAGAGGAAGCGGGGGAAGAATTTTGATTCTGGGAACTGGCTGACTGGTGCAGCTTTTTCCCTCTTCCCTCGTCTCTGTGCAGAAAGGAAGCGCCTTTGACCTGCTTGCTTTTCTGAAGCCGAAAGGACTGTACCTGATAATACAGTGCTTTCTTAGGCTGTGAGGAAACCTGAGGTAAAAAAAATTCTTCCCAGCTGTTGCTGTGGATACGAGGTCACAGAGACCATCCCCAAACAATTCCTCACCCTTATAAGGCTCTATGTGCCTTTTAAAGTCAGCATCACCTGTCCAGTGTCGGGTCTCTAATACCCTCCTGACAGAATGGACATTGCATTAATTCTGGATGCCAGCCGGCAAAATATCCCTCTGTGCATCCCTCATATATAAGACGACGTCTTATGTTCGCAAAATAGTATCCCTGTTTGACAGGGTTACAGACCACGCTGCAGCAGCACTATCTGCAGGTCTCAGTCTAGTACCTGAGTGTGTAAATACAGACTTCAGGATAGCCTCCTGTTTTTTATCAGCAGGTACCTTCAAAGTGGCCGTATCCTAAGACGGCAGTGCCACCTTTTTTGACAAACATGTGAGCGCCTTATCCACCCTAGGTGATATCTCCCAGCGTAACTTATCCTCTGGCGGGAAAGGGTACGCCATCAGTAACTTTTTAGAAATGACCAGTTTCTTATCGGGGGAACCCACGCTTTTTCACACTTCATTCACTCATTTGATGGGGGAACAAAACACTGCCTGCTTTTTCTCCCCAAACATAAAACCCTTTTTTTAGTGGTACTTGGGTTAATGTCAGAAATGTGTAACACATTTTTTATTGCCGGGATCATGTAACGGATGTTCCTAGTGGATTGTGTATATGTCTCAACCTCGTCGACACTGGAGTCAGACTCCGTGTCGACATCTGTGTCTGCCATCTGAGGGAGCGGGCGTTTTTGAGCCCCTGATGGCCTTTGAGACGCCTGGGCAGGCGCGGGCTGAGAAGCCGGCTGTCCCATAGCGGTTACGTCATCCAGCCTTTCATGTAAGGAGTTGACACTGTCGGTTTATACCTTCCACCTATCCATCCACTCTGGTGTCGGCCCCACAGGGGGCGACATCACATTTATCGGCATCTGCTCTGCCATCACATAAGCCTCCTCATCAAACGTGTCGACACAGCTGTACCGACACACCGCACACACACACAGGGAATGCTCTGACTGAGGACAGGACCCCACACAGCCCTTTGGGGAGACAGAGAGAGAGTATGCCAGCACACACCAGAGCACTATATAATTTTGGGATTAACACTATATTGAGTGAATTTTTCCCAATAGCTGCTTGTATATACAATATTGCGCCTAAATTTTGTGCCCCCCCCTCTCTTTTTAGCCCTTTGAGCCTGAAAACTACAGGGGAGAGCCTGGGGAGCTGTCTTCCAGCTGCACTGTGAAGAGAAAATGGCGTCAGTGTGCTGAGGGAGAAGCCCCGCCCCTTTTTCAACTGACTTTTTCCCGCTTTTTCTGGAATACTGGCAGGGGTAATTTTACATCTATATAGCCTCTAGGACTATATATGATGTAGATTTGCCAGCCAAGGTGTCATATATTGCCCTCAGGGCGCCCCCCCCCCCCCAGCGCCCTGCACCCTCAGTGACCGGAGTGTGAAGTGTGCATGAGGAGCAATGGCGCACAGCTGCAGTGCTGTGCGCTACCTTGGTGAAGACCGAAGTCTTCTGCCGCCGATTTTCCGGACCTCTTCTTGCTTCTGGCTCTGTAAGGGGGACGGCGGCGCGGCTCCGGGAACGAACACCAAGGCCAGTTCCATGCGGTCGATCCCTCTGGAGCTAATGGTGTCCAGTAGCCTAAGAAGCCCAAGCTAGCTGCAAGCAGGTAGGTTCGCTTCTTCTCCCCTTAGTCCCTCGATGCAGTGAGCCTGTTGCCAGCAGGTCTCACTGTAAAATAAAAAACCTAAAATAAACTTTCTTTCTAGGAGCTCAGGAGAGCCCCTAGTGTGCATCCAGCTCGGCCGGGCACAGAAATCTAACAGAGGTCTGGAGGAGGGTCATAGTGGGAGGAGCCAGTGCACACCAGATAGTACCTAATCTTTCTTTTAGAGTGCCCAGTCTCCTGCGGAGCCCGTCTATTCCCTATGGTCCTTACGGAGTTCCCAGCATCCACTAGGACGTCAGAGAAAACTATATACAAGTATTGCAGACAATCCGCACTTGGGATGGGCGCCCAGCATCCACTACGGACTACGAGAAATAGATTTACCGGTGAGTAAAATCTTATTTTCTCTGACGTCCTAAGTGGATGCTGGGACTCCGTAAGGACCATGGGGATTATACCAAAGCTCCCAAACGGGCGGGAGAGTGCGGATGACTCTGCAGCACCGAATGGGCAAACTCTAGGTCCTCCTCAGCCAGGGTGTCAAACTTGTAGAATTTAGCAAATGTGTTTGACCCCGACCAAGTAGCTGCTCGGCAAAGTTGTAAAGCCGAGACCCCTCGGGCAGCCGCCCAAGAAGAGCCCACCTTCCTCGTGGAATGGGCTTTCACTGATTTAGGATGCGACAGTCCAGCCGCAGAATGTGCAAGCTGAATCGTACTACAGATCCAGCGAGCAATAGTCTGCTGTGAAGCAGGAGCACCCAGCTTGTTGGGTGCATACAGGATAAACAACGAGTCAGTTTTCCTGACACTAGCTGTCCTGGAAACATAAATTCTCAGGGCCCTGACTACGTCCAACAACTTGGAAGCCTCCAAGTCTTTAGTAGCCGCAGGCACCACGATAGGTTGGTTCAAATGAAAAGCTGATACCACCTTAGGGAGAAACTGGGGACGAGTCCTCAATTCTGCCCTATCCATATGGAGAATCAGATAAGGGCTTTTACATGACAAAGCCGCCAATTCTGACACACGCCTGGCCGAAGCCAAGGCCAACAGCATGACCACTTTCCACGTGAGATATTTTAATTCCACGGTTTAAAGTGGCTCAAATCAATGTGACTTTAGGAAATCCAACACCACGTTGAGATCCCAAGGTGCCACTGGAGGCACAAAAGGAGGCTGAATATGCAGCACTCCCTGAACAAAAGTCTGAACTTCAGGTAGTGAAGCCAGTTCTCTCTGGAAGAAAATCGATAGAACCGAAATCTGGACCTTAATGGAACCCAATTTTAGGCCCATAGTCACCCCTGACTGTAGGAAGTGCAGAAAACGGCCCAGCTGAAATTCCTCCGTTGGGGCCTTCCTGGCCTCACACCACGCAACATATTTTCGCCAAATGCGGTGATAATGGTTTGCGGTCACTTCGTTCCTAGCTTTAATCAGCGTAGGAATGACTTCCTCCGGAATGCCCTTTTCCTTCAGGATCTGGTGTTCAACCGCCATGCCGTCAACGCAGCCGCGGTAAGTCTTGGAACAGACAGGGCCCCTGCTGCAGCAGGTCCTGTCTGAGCGGCAGAGGCCATGGGTCCTCTGAGATCATTTCTTGAAGTTCTGGGTACCAAGCTCTTCTTGGCCAATCCGGAACCACGAGTATCGTTCTTACTCCTCGTTTTCTTATTATTCTCAGTACCTTTGGTATGAGAGGCAGAGGAGGGAATACATAAACCGACTGGTACACCCACGGTGTCACCAGAGCGTCCACAGCTATCGCCTAAGGGTCCCTTGACCTGGCGCAATATCTTTTTAGCTTTTTGTTGAGGCGGGACGCCATCATGTCCACCTGTGGCCTTTCCCAATGGTGTACAATCATTTGGAAGACTTCTGGATGAAATCCCCACTCTTCCGGGTGGAAGTCGTGCCAGCTGAGAAAGTCTGCTTCCCAGTTGTCCACTCCGGAAATGAACACTGCTGACAGTGCTAACACATGATTTTCCGCCCATCGGAAAATCCTTGTGGCTTCTGCCATCGCCATCCTGCTTCTTGTGCCGCCCTGTTGGTATACATGGGCGACCGCCGTGATGTTGTCTGACTGGATCAGCACCGGCTGGTGTTGAAGCAGGGGTCTAGCCTAACTTAGGGCATTGTAAATGGCCCTTAGTTCCAGAATATTTATGTGTAGGGAAGTCTCCTGACTCGACCATAGTCCTTGGAAGTTTCTTCCCTGTGTGACTGCCCCCCAGCCTCGAAGGCTGGCATCCGTGGTCACCAGGACCCAGTCCTGTATGCCGAATCTGCGGCCCTCTAGAAGATGAGCACTCTGCAGCCACCACAACAGCGACACCCAGGCCCTTGGAGACAGGGTTATCAGCCGATGCATCTGAAAATGCGACCCGGACCACTTGTCCAACAGATCCCACTGGAAGATCCTTGCATGGAACCTGCCGAATGGAATTTCTTCGTAAGAAGCTACCATCTTACCCAGGACTTGCGTGCATTGGTGCACCGACACCTGTATGTGTTTTAGGAGGTCTCTGACTAGAGATGACAACTCCTTGGCCTTCTCCTCCGGGAGAAACACTTTTTCCTGTTCTGTGTCCAGAACCATACCCAGGAACAGTAGACGCGTCGTAGGGACCAGCTGCGACTTTGGAATATTCAGAATCCAGCCGTGCTGTTGTAGCACTTCCCGAGATAGTGCTACTCCGACCAAGAACTGCTCCCTGGACCTCGCCTTTATAAGGAGATCGTCCAAGTAGGGATAATTTTAACTCCTTTTTTTTTTTTTTTGAGTGAGTATCATCATTTCTGCCATTACCTTGGTAAATACCCTCGGTGCCGGGGACAGACCAACGGCAACGTCTGGAATTGGTAATGACAGTCCTGTACCACAATCCTGAGGTACTCCTGGTGAGGAGGGTAAATGGGGACATGCAGGTAAGCATCCTTGATGTCCAGTGATACCATGTAATCCCCTTCTTCCAGGCTTGCAATAACCGCCCTGAGCGATTCCATTTTGAACTTGAACCTTCGTATATAAGTGTTCAAGGATTTCAATTTTAGAATGGGTCTCACCGAACCGACTGGTTTCGGTACCACAAACATTGTGGAATAGTAACCCCGGCCTTGTTGAAAGGAGGGGTACCTTGATTATCCCCAGCTGGAAGTACAGCTTGTGAATTGCCGCCAGTACTACCTCCCCTTTCTCCGAGGGCAGCAGGCAAGGCTGATTTGAGGTAACGGCGAGGGGGAGTCGCCTCGAACTCCAGCTTGTATCCCTGTGATACTACTTGCAGAACCCAGGGATCCACCTGTGAGCGAGCCCACTGGTCGCTGAAGTTCCCGAAACGCGCCCCCACCGCACCTGGCTCCACCTGTGGAGCCCCAGCGTCATGCGGCGGACTCAGAGGAAGCGGGGGAAGATTTTTGATCCTGGGAACTGGCTGTCTGGTGCAGCTTTTTTCCCTCTTCCCTTGACTCTGTGCAGAAAGGAAGCGCCTTTGACCCGCTTGCTTTTCTGAAGCCGAAAGGGCTGTACCTGATAATACAGTGCTTTCTTAGGCTGTGAGGAAACCTGGAGGTAAAAAAAAAAAATTCTTCCCAGCTGTTGCTGTGGAAACGAGGTCCCAGAGACCATCCCCAAACAATTCCTCACCCTTATAAGGCAGATGTGCCTTTTAAAGTCAGCATCACCTGTCCACTGCCGGGTCCCTAATACCCTCCTGGCAGAATGGACATTGCATTAATTCTGGATGCCAGCCGGCAAATATCCCTCTGTGCATCCCTCATATATAAGACTACGTCTTTAATATGCTCTATGGTTAGCCAAATAGTATCCCTGTCCTGACAGGGTAACAGACCCCGCTGCAGCAGCACTATCCATGCTGAGGCAATTGCAGGTCTCAGTATAGTACCTGAGTGTGTATATACAGACTTCAGGATAGCCTCCTGTTTTTTATCAGCAGGCTCCTTCAAAGTGGCCGTTTCCTAAGACGGCAGTGCCACCTTTTTTGACGCCTTATCCACCCTAGGGGATATCTTCCAACGTGACCTATCCACTGGCGGGAAAGGGTACGCCATCAGTAACTTTTAGAAATTACCAGTTTCTTATCGGGGGAACCCACGCCTCTTCACACACTTCATTCACTCATCTGATGGGGGAACAAAACACTGGTTGCTTTTTCTCCCCAAACATAAAACCCCTGTTTTGTGGTACTCGGGTTAATGTCAGAAATGTGTAATACATTTTTCATTGCCGAGCTCATGCAACGGATGTTCCTAGTGGATTGTGTATATGTCTCAACCTCGTCGACACTGGAGTCAGACTCCGTGTCGACATCTGTGTCTGCCATCTGAGGTAGCGGGCGTTTTTTGAGCCCCTGATGGCATTTGAGACGCCTGGGCAGGCGCGGGCTGAGAAGCCGGCTGTCCCACAGCTGTTACGTCATCCAGCCTTTTATGTAAGGAGTTGACACTGTCGGTTAATACCTTCCACCTATCCATCCACTCTGGTGTCGGCCCCACAGGGGGCGACATCACATTTATCGGCATCTGCTCCGCCTTCCACGTAACCTTCCTCATCAAACATGTCGACACAGCCGTACCGACACACCGCACACACACAGGGAATGCTCTGACTGAGGACAGGACCCCACAAAGTCCTTTGGGGAGACAGAGAGTATGCCAGCACACACCAAAGCGCTATATAATACAGGGATTCACACTTCCCACAGTGATTTTTCCCTTATAGCTGCTATAATACACAATTTTGCGCCTAAATTTTGTGCCCCCCTTCTCGTTTTAACCCTTTGAGCCTGAAAACTACAGGGGAGAGCCTGGGGAGCTGTCTTCCAGCTGCACTGTGAAGAGAAAATGGCGCCAGTGTGCTGAGGGAGAAAGCCCCGCCCCTTTTTCGGCTGACTTTCTCCCGCTTTTTATATATCTCTGGCAGGGGTATTTTTCACATATATAGCCTCTAGGACTATATATTGTGATTAATTTGCCAGCCAAGGTGTTAATATTGCTGCTCAGGGCGCCCCCCCCCCCCCCAGCGCCCTGCACCCATCAGTGACCGGAGTGTGAGGTGTGCATGAGGAGCAATGGCGCACAGCTGCAGTGCTGTGCGCTACCTTGTTGAAGACCGAAGTCTTCTGCCGCCGATTTTCAGGACCATCTTCATGCTTCTGGCTCTGTAAGGGGGACAGCGCGGCTCCGGGACCAAACGATCGAGGTCGGGTCCTGTGTTCGATCCCTCTGGAGCTAATGGTGTCCAGTAGCCTAAGAAGCCCAAACTAGCTCCAATCAGGTAGGTTCGCTTCTTCTCCCCTTAGTCCCTCGTAGCAGTGAGTCTGTTGCCAGCAGATCTCACTGAAAATAAAAAAAAACTAAAATATACTTTCTTTTCTAGGAGCTCAGGAGAGCCCCTAGTGTGCATCCAGCTCAGCCAGGCACAAGATTCTAACTGAGGTCTGGAGGAGGGTCATAGAGGGAGGAGCCAGTGCACACCAGGTAGTCCTAAAGCTTTCTTTAGTTGTGCCCAGTCTCCTGCGGAGCCGCTATTCCCCATGGTCCTTACGGAGTCCCAGCATCCACTTAGGACGTCAGAGAAATGTTAGCGATTGCAGCCGATCATGCCCGATCGGAGTTACAATTGAATAGATTCGTTGGGCGCCGTATGCTGGATGCCAGCGTGAAATTTCATTTGAATTCAGCCTATTGTGCGAGTTATCACGGTTGTTTAAAGCGGCAATAAAATTATACTGCAAAATAAACCTGTTTTTGCCGTGTAAATGATTGCTGCTTTAAAAAAAATGGGAGAACTCTCACAAAGGGCCTAATTCAGACCTGATCGCAGCAGCAAAAGCTTTCTCTAATGAGCAAAACCATGTGCACTGCAAGGGGGGCAGATATAACATGTGCAGAGAGAGTTATGTAGCCCAAACACTTGTGAGATATCGGGTACAATCCTTCAATTTCAATCGCATCTGTGAGATAAATTTAAGTATTGTACGCACATTTTAGGTACCATGCGAAGCGATGCGCGGGCATGCCGCTCGAATGTCGCGTCTCATGATATTATGTGCTGCACTTAATATTTATCGAATCGCAGTGCGATCGCATGTGTTGGTTTTAACACATGCAATATATTGCACTGCGATGTGCGATAGGCTCTGGCCGCTCCCTCTCAGCGGTGACGTGCCCATCATGTGACTACCATGCGATCTATCACACGGTAATCACTTTGCGTCGCGGGGCATCGCACAAGTGTATGGGCACCATAAGATTTGGGTGGTTTTTTTTATTTCTGTGCAGGGTAAATACTGGCTGCTTAATTTTTACACTCCAAAGGCGTGCACTTCCTGCTTCTTGCAGGCTATTACATTCCTCCCAGTTTGATATATTCTATTTTTCAGTTAATAATATGCAAACAGGAAGTAGCAGAAACTCAGTATTTTGTAAATTAGTCTCAATCTATTAAAATTTCAGAATTAGCAGTAAAACAAAATGTGGTAAATAAGTTAGGGGCTGGATACTGCATGTTTGTGCAAATGTAATGGTATTATCACAAGTGTGTTCAAACCATAGGTGCTGATTTATGTTTTTGCTGGTGGGTGCTCGGCGGTAATTAACGGACAGCCGCAGCAGTGACTAATGCCCATTACACATTTTGCCACACACCGTAATGCCTATTACAACATTATGCCACACACGGTAATGCCCATTACACATTATGCAACACACCGTAATGCCCACTATGCAAATATGCCACACCATAATGTCTATTACACGTTATGCTTCACACCGTAACACCCATTATGCGTTATGCCACACACTGTAATGCCAATTACATATTATGCCACCTACAGTTATGGCCCTGACACCATTTTATGTCCAACACACAATAACCCTTACAAATTATGCCACACAGTAAGGCTTCTAATTACTTTTAAATTATCTGCCTGTTGTCAGGGGTTTCATGCATGTTGTCAGTGGGTTTCATGCCCTGAGTTCCATGCTCGCAGGGGTCTCCTGCGCGTTGCCAGGTGTTTTATTTGCTTTGCCAGGGGTCTCCTGGCGCTGCCCCAGTAAAGTTTGGGAGGGTGGGTGTAAGCAATAAGCATAACGCTAGCCCCCGCAGTGGATTGAGACTTTTAAACAATGCGATTTAACCAGACAGAATACGAATTTAAAAAGATAGCAATGGAAAGTCTTATTTCCCCTGGGTGTGGTTCATTAGGTCAACATGAGCTAGGTCGACATACATTGGGTCAACTACGTTTGGTCGACATGATCACTAGGTCGACATGGTCATTAGGTCGACATGTGCTAGATCGACATGAAAAAGGTCAACATGAGGTTTTTTTTTTTTACTTTTTTTGTGTCGACTGCTTCGTAAAGTGACCGGGAACCCCAATTAGTGCACCATGGCTGGCGAGCTTCGGTAAGGTTACGGGTCAGAGGTTACCGGTCCCAATTGTAGTCCACGTGGATCGTTAAGTATGAAAAAGGTCAAAAATGTTAAAAATTGTGAAAAACTCATGTCGACCCTTTTCTCTGTCGACCTAGTACATATCGACCTAATGACCATGTCGACCAAACGTGGTCAACGCAATGTATGTCGACCTAACTCATGTCGACCTAATGACCGCCATCCATTTACCCTCCCAGGCAGTCCTCCTTCACCCAACCCCATTGCCCATCTTCAAAAGGTGACTGATGTTCAGTATGGGAAGACAACAGAATGAAACCGATCGAGATAAATGGTTATATTTCCACATATTGATGGTGTGACAGTTTTTCCATTCTGCTCTGATGAATATACACTAGGATTGTATGGTACAGGAGAAGTGAATGCTTTCCACAATTAACAATGCAGCACCCCCTAATTCTTTAGACCCAGGTACAAATGTTGCCCACACAAACACTTGCATAAGGTTCAGGACTATCGCCAAAACCAATAACTTCAACTTCTGACAGTGTCTGAATGGCTAAAACAGTACTGAAGTGATAATCGGCACCAAAATTAAAACCACTGAGACAAGCAGCACTAGTCGGCGTGTTTGTTATTCTGCAGATTTTTCATTTCCCTTGTGTAAGGAAACAAACATTTCTGAAAAGCAGTTTTATTGTCAAATGTAATAAGAAAATCTTGTTGCAAAACAAACACTTCAAAACATCTTAAAATACTGCTGTAAGGGCGGCAACGGTTACAGTAAACAGTCAATGGGGCAGGCAAGCCCATTTAGCAGACAGATGTAGCTATTTGTACAGTTCTCAAGCATTTTCCATTATGAGCAATGGCGTGTACTGCACAAGTCCATTGCATTTCCACTTGCAGCTGAATAGGTGCAACTGGGTAGTAACATTGTGACTGCATGTTGAGTGAGTTCGTGTTAGCAGAATGGTGCCTACACTAGGTATAGGGCCGTTACTGATGATGGTTGCTCCCACGAGTGATGTATAGGGGCGGTGCACAAGCATAGATGCAGGCAAATTTCATATAGAGATGAAAAGTCATATTTATTGCTGTACACATAGGGGGTCATTCAGAGTGAATCGCAAGCTGCCGTTGTTCGCAGCGCAGCGATCAGGCTAAAAATTGGCATTTCTGCGCATGCGTATGGGCCGCAGTGCGCACGTGCGACGTACTTTCACAAAAAACGATGTCGTTTCACACAAGGTCTAGCAACGCTTTTCAGTCGCACTGCTGATCGTTGAGTGATTGACAGGAAGTGGGTGTTTCTGGGTGGTAACTGGACGTTTTCCGGGAGTGTGCTAAAAAACGCAGGCGTGTCAGGTAAAAACGCAGGCGTGCCTGGGGAACCGGGGGAGTGGCTGACCGAACGCAGGGCGTGTTTGCAACGTCAAAACAGGAACTAAACAGACTGAAGTGATCGCAAGGAAGGAGTAGGTCTGCAGCTACTCTGAAACTGCTTGAAAAAAATGTAACCCCATTCTGCGATCCTTTCGGTCGCACTTCTGCTAAGCTAAGATACACTCCCAGAGGGCGGCGGCTTAGCGTTTGCATTGCTGCTAAAAGCAGCTAGCGAGCGATCAACTCGGAATGAGGGCCATAGTGAGAGTACAAATGTGGCCCTACTTGCTTGCAGCTCTGCATCAGCCGCTTTGTGGGGCAGGAATCAATAAGAAAAGTTCCAGTGGTGTCATATTCATTTCCTTAATAAATGAATGTCATTAAAAGAGAAGCCAGGGTCAGACTGGAGTAAGCAGATAGCAACAGCACTACCGCCAGGATAGTTCTCAGGTTCCGTTTACTGGAAGGATACATTGCAAAGTGATGCGTCTACTACGATATGCTAGAAAGAATATGGATATTTCAGTAGCTATGTATTTTTTTCCAAATCAATTTAACCATCTCGATTTAATAAGCAGTTCCCATCAGTGTGATGATCATTACTTGAACATGACAACGGGAATGAATTAAAGTTGGTCTTGTGCTACCAATTACTGTAAGGCCAAACTGGCTTGTTTCTCACAGAGGGAACTGGAGTGTGAAAAAGGTTTAGATACATTTTCATGACCTTTCACAGTACAAGAACGCCTGCAAAGCCATCGCTAGGGATGATAACCTCGATGGTGTAAAACCATCTGTAGGCGAACCATTGATAGTTTTAACCATCGATGGTCACCCCTGCATTACAGTACAATGAAATGCGGGCCAATCAGAGTCCGTGGGCATGGCTTCACAAGTATCAGGGGACGGGCTAAGCTCCATGCTCTGACACTTTGAGGAGGAAAAAAATAAGAATTTACTTACCGATAATTCTATTTCTCGTAGTCCGTAGTGGATGCTGGGACTTCCGTAAGGACCATGGGGAATAGCGGCTCCGCAGGAGACTGGGCACAAAAGTAAAAGCTTTAGACTAGCTGGTGTGCACTGGCTCCTCCCCCTATGACCCTCCTCCAAGCCTCAGTTAGGATACTGTGCCCGGACGAGCGTACATAATAAGGAAGGATTTTGAATCCCGGGTAAGACTCCTACCAGCCACACCAATCACACCGTACAACCTGTGATCTGAACCCAGTTAACAGTATGATAAACGTAGGAGCCTCTGAAAAGATGGCTCACAACAATAAACAACCCGATTTTTTGTAACAATAACTATATACAAGTATTGCAGACAATCCGCACTTGGGATGGGCGCCCAGCATCCACTACGGACTACGAGAAATAGAATTATCGGTAAGTAAATTCTAATTTTCTCTGACGTCCTAGTGGATGCTGGGACTTCCGTAAGGACCATGGGGATTATACCAAAGCTCCCAAACGGGCGGGAGAGTGCGGATGACTCTGCAGCACCGAATGAAAGAACTCCAGGTCCTCCTCAGCCAGGGTATCGAATTTGTAAAATTTAGCAAACGTGTTTGCCCCTGACCAAGTAGCTGCTCGGCAAAGTTGTAAAGCCGAGACCCCTCGGGCAGCCGCCCAAGATGAGCCCACTTTCCTTGTGGAATGGGCTTTTACAGATTTTGGCTGTGGCAGGCCTGCCACAGAATGTGCAAGCTGAATTGTACTACAAATCCAACGAGCAATCGTCTGCTTAGAAGCAGGAGCACCCAGCTTGTTGGGTGCATACAGGATAAACAGCGAGTCAGATTTTCTGACTCCAGCCGTCCTGGAAACATATATTTTCAGGGCCCTGACTACGTCCAGCAACTTGGAGTCCTCCAAGTCCCTAGTCGCCGCAGGTACCACAATAGGCTGGTTCATGTGAAACGCTGAAACCACCTTAGGGAGAAATTGAGGGCGAGTCCTCAGTTCTGCCCTGTCTGAATGAAAAATTAGGTAAGGGCTTTTATATGATAAAGCCGCCAATTCAGAGACACGCCTGGCTGAAGCCAGGGCTAACAGCATTACCACTTTCCATGTGAGATATTTCAATTCCACAGTGGTGAGTGGTTCAAACCAATGTGATTTTAGGAGACTCAACACTACATTGAGATCCCAAGGTGCCACTGGAGGCACAAAAGGAGGCTGTATATGCAGTACCCCTTTGACAAACGTCTGAACTTCAGGCACTGAAGCCAGTTCTTTTTGGAAGAAGATTGACAGGGCCGAAATTTGAACCTTAATGGACCCTAATTTTAGGCCCATAGATAGTCCTGTTTGCAGGAAATGCAGGAAACGACCCAGTTGAAATTCCTCTGTAGGGGCCTTTTTGGCCTCACACCACGCAACATATTTCCGCCAAATACGGTGATAATGTTTTGCGGTTACATCCTTTCTGGCCTTGACCAGGGTAGGGATGACTTCATCTGGAATGCCTTTTTCCTTCAGGATCCGGCGTTCAACCTCCATGCCGTCAAACGCAGCCGCGGTAAGTCTTGAAACAGACAAGGTCCCTGCTGGAGCAGGTCCTTTCTGAGAGGTAGAGGCCACGGGTCCTCCGTGAGCATCTCTTGCAGTTCCGGGTACCATGTTCTTCTTGGCCAATCCGGAGCCACGAGTATAGTTCTTACTCCTCTCCTTCTTATGATTCTCAGTACTTTGGGTATGAGAGGCAGAGGAGGGAACACATACACCGACTGGTACACCCACGGTGTTACCAGAGCGGCCACCGCTATTGCCTGAGGGTCCCTTGACCTGGCGCAATATCTGTCCATTTTTTTGTTGAGACGGGACGCCATCATGTCCACCTTTGGTTTTTCCCAACGGTTTACAATCACTTGGAAGACTTCTGGGTGAAGTCCCCACTCCCCCGGGTGGAGGTCGTGTCTGCTGAGGAAGTCTGCTTCCCAGTTGTCCACTCCCGGAATGAACACTGCTGACAGTGCTACCACATCATTTTCCGCCCAGCGGAGAATCCTTGCAGCTTATGCCATTGCCCTCCTGCTTCTTGTGCCGCCCTGTCTGTTGACGTGGGCGACTGCCGTGATGTTGTCCGATTGGATCAATACCGACTGAACCTGAAGCAGAGGCCTTGCTTGACTTAGGGCATTGTAAATGGCCCTTAGTTCCAGGATATTTATGTGAAGAGACGTTTCCATGCTTGACCACAAGCCCTTGAAATTTCTTCCCTGTGTGACTGCTCCCCAGCCTCTCAGACTGGCATCCGTGGTCACCAGCATCCAATCCTGAATGCCGAATCTGCGGCCCTCTAGAAGATGAGCACTCTGTAACCACCACAGGAGAGACACCCTTGTCCTTGGAGATAGGGTTATCCGCTGATGCATCTGAAGATGCGATCCGGACCATTTGTCCAGCAGATCCCACTGAAAAGTTCTTGCATGGAATCTTCCGAATGGAATTGCTTCGTAAGAAGCCACCATTTTTCCCAGGACTCTCGTGCATTGATGCACTGACACTTGGCCTGGTTTTAGGAGTTTCCTGACTAGCTCGGATAACTCCCTGGCCTTCTCCTCCGGGAGAAACACCTTTTTCTGGACTGTGTCCAGAATCATCCCCAGGAACAGTAGACGTGTTGTTGGAATCAGCTGTGATTTTGGGATATTTAGAATCCCCCCGTGCTGACGTAGCACTACCAGTGCTACTCCGAACTCTAACTGTTCCCTGGATCTTGCCCTTATCAGGAGATCGTCCAAGTAAGGGATAATTAAGACGCCTTCTCTTCGAAGGAGAATCATCATTTCGTCCATTACCTTGGTAAAGACCCGGGGTGCCGTGGACAATCCAAACGGCAGCGTCTGAAACTGATAATGACAGTTTTGAACCACAAACCTGAGGTACCCCTGGTGAGAAGGGAAGATTGGGACATGGAGATAAGCATCTTTGATGTCCAGAGATACCATATAGTCCCCTTCTTCCAGGTTCGCTATCACTGCTCTGAGTGATTCCATCTTGAATTTGAACCTTTTTATGTAAGTGTTCAAGGATTTCAGATTTAAAATTGGTCTCACCGAGCCGTCCGGCTTCGGTACCACAAACAGTGTGGAATAATACCCCTTTTCCTGTTGTAGGAGGGGTACCTTGATTATCACCTGCTGGGAATACAGCTTGTGAATAGCTTCCAATACTGCCTCCCTGTCGGAGGGAGACGTTGGAAGAGCAGACTTCAGGAATCGGCGAGGGGGAGACGTCTCGAATTCCAATTTGTACCCCTGTGATACTACCTGCAGGATCCAGGGGTCCACTTGCGAGTGAGCCCACTGCGCGTTGAAATTTTTGAGACGGGCCCCCACCGTGCCTGAGTCCGCTTGTAAAGCCCCAGCGTCATGCTGAAGACTTGGCAGAAGCAGGGGAGGGCTTCTGCTCCTGGGAAGAGGCTGCCTGGTGCAGTCTTTTTCCTCTTCCTCTGCCCCGGGGCAGAAATGAGTGGCCTTTTGCTCGCTTGTTCTTATAGGAACGAAAGGACTGAGTTTGAAAAGACTGTGTCTTTTTCTGCTGAGAGGTGACCTGGGGTAAAAAGGTGGACTTTCCAGCCGTTGCCGTGGCCACCAGGTCTGATAGACCGACCCCAAATAACTCCTCCCCTTTATACGGCAATACTTCCATATGTCGTTTGGAATCTGCATCACCTGACCACTGACGCGTCCATAACGCCCTTCTGGCAGAAATGGACATCGCACTCACTCTTGATGCCAGGGTGCAAATATCCCTCTGTGCATCACGCATATATAGTAATGCATCCTTTAAATGCTCTATAGTTAATAAAATACTGTCCCTATCCAGGGTATCAATATTTTCAGTCAGGGAATCCGACCAAGCCACTCCAGCGCTGCACATCCAGGCTGAGGCGATTGCTGGTCGCAGTATAACACCAGTATGTGTGTATATACCTTTTAGGATATTTTCCAGCCTTCTATCAGCTGGTTCCTTGAGGGCGGCCGTATCAGGAGACGGTAACGCCACTTGTTTTGATAAGCGTGTGAGCGCCTTATCTACCCTAGGGGGTGTTTCCCAACGTGCCCTAACCTCTGGCGGGAAAGGGTATAGTGCCAATAATTTGTTAGAAATCAGCAGTTTTTTATCGGGGGAAACCCACGCTTTATCACACACCTCATTTAATTCCTCTGATTCAGGAAAAACTACTGGTAGTTTTTTCACACCCCACATAATACCCTTTTTTGTGGTACTTGTAGTGTCAGAAATGTTCAATGCCTCCTTCATTGCCATGATCATGTAACGTGTGGCCCTACTGGATATTACGTTTGTCTCCTCAACGTCGACACTGGATTCAGTATCCGTGTCTGGGTCTGTGTCGACCATCTGAGGTAACGGGCGTTTTAGCGCCCCTGACGGTGTCCGAGACGCCTGAACAGGCACTAACTGATTTGCCGGCTGTCTCATGTCGTCAACAGTTTTTTGCAAAGTGCTGACATTGTCACGTAATTCTTTAAATACGACCATCCAGTCAGGTGTCGACTCCCTAGGGGGTGACATCACTAACACAGGCAATTGCTCTGCTTCCACATCATTTTCCTCCTCGACACAATCGTACAGACACCCAGCACACACACAGGGAATGCTCTGATAGAGGACAGGACCCCACTAGCCCTTTGGGGAGACAGAGGGAGAGTTTGCCAGCACACACCAGAGCGCTATATATAAGCAGGGATAACCTTATATAAGTGTTACTCCCTGTTATAGCTGCTGTATTATATATTAGCTGCCAATAGTGCCCCCCCTCTCTTGTTTTACCCTGATTCTTGTAGCAGGACTGCAGGAGAGAGTCAGGGAGCCGTCCTTCCAGCGGAGCTGTGAGGGAAAATGGCGCTTGTGTGCTGAGGAGATAGGCTCCGCCCCCTTCTCGGCGGCCTTTTCTCCCGCTTTTTTCAGGAAAACTGGCAGGGGTTAAATGCATCCATATAGCCTAGGAGCTATATGTGATGCATTTCTTTAGCCATATAAGGTTTTAATAGTGTTTTATTGCGTCTCAGGGCGCTCCCCCCCAGCGCCCTGCACCCTCAGTGACCGGAGTGTGAAGTGTGCTGAGAGCAATGGCGCACAGCTGCAGTGCTGTGCGCTACCTTATTTGAAGACAGGAACGTCTTCTGCCGCCGCTTTCTCCGGACCTCTTCGCTCTTCTGGCTCTGTAAGGGGGCCGACGGTGCGGCTCCGGGACCCATCCAGGCTGAACCTGTGATCGTCCCTCTGGAGCTAATGTCCAGTAGCCAAGAAGCCAAATCCACTCTGCACGCAGGTGAGTTCGCTTCTTCTCCCCTTAGTCCCACGATGCAGTGAGCCTGTTGCCAGCAGTACTCACTGAAAATAAAAAACCTATTTATTTCTAAGCAGCTCAGGAGAGCCACCTAGCATGCACCCTTCTCGTTCGGGCACAAAAATCTAACTGAGGCTTGGAGGAGGGTCATAGGGGGAGGAGCCAGTGCACACCAGCTAGTCTAAAGCTTTTACTTTTGTGCCCAGTCTCATGCGGAGCCGCTATTCCCCATGGTCCTTACGGAAGTCCCAGCATCCACTAGGACGTCAGAGAAAAATTAAATAAATTCGACAGCACTGAACCATCGATGGCGGGAAACCATCTGGTCCTCCCCATCGATGGTGAAAGTATTCGACATCGGTCACAGACCATCAATGATTTCGAATCATTGATGGTTGATGGCCATCCCTAGCCCTCACCCCTTCCATAAACACAATGAGAACCAGGTGACAGGCTGGGCTTGGCGCATGCTCGGGCGGAGACTGGCGGGTGGATCGCCGGTCCCGGAAAGAGAATGATAGAGGCCCTCATGTCGGCCCTAGTAGAAGGTCCTGGGCTCAGAGGAGAGGCTGTCACGCAGGCGCCCTAGTGAGGTGGCGGCGGCGAGGACACCAGTCTGCACTTCCCGCAATCCTGCTTTCGAATGTGCGCTCACTGGCAAACAAGTTCGACGAACTGTCCATCCTTCTGGGCAGCGCAGGGTCAGGCATTACAGGGTCGTCCGTCCTCTGCTTTACGGAGACGTGGCTGGACGACCATATTGAGGTCAACCCGATGTCTCTGCCGGGCTTCAGTCTCTTCATGGCCGATCGCTCCAAGGTTCTCTCAGGAAAAACGAAGGGTGGTGGAATCTGCTTCTACATAAACGACGGATGGTGCACCAATGTCACGATCCTAGGCAAATCATGTAGCCCTCACCTGTAGATACTAAGTATCAACTGAAACCCCTTCTATTCCCCCTGGGAATTTGCCTCAATTGTTCTTGTAGGAGTGTACATCCCCCCCCCCCCCCCCCCCCATGCTTGAGAAAAGCCCTGCACCACCTGGCCGTATGTATATCCGACATAGGGGGTAATTCCAAGTTGATCGCAGCAGGAATTTTGATAGCAGTTGGGCAAAACCATGTGCACTGCAGGGGAGGCAGATTTAACATGTGCAGAGAGAGTTAGATTTGGGTGAGGTGTATTCAAACTGAAATCTAATTTGCAGTGTAAAATAAAGCAGCCAGTATTTACCCTGCACAGAAACAATATAACCCACCCAAATCTAACTCTCTCTGCAAATGTTATATCTGCCCCCCCCCCCCCTGCAGTGCATATGGTTTTGCCCAATTGCTATCAAACTTGCTGCTGCGATCAACTCAAAATTACCTCCATAGAACAAAAACACCCAGAGGCCGTGTACACACGGTGAGATTCGGACTTATCCGATTCTCACTGTGCGACGGGGGTCCGGGTCGGCACTTAGCCAGTATCGCAAGCACATAATGAGTGTGCTTGCGATCCTGGTTCTGTGCGTTTTTGGCTAAGTGTCAATCCTGACTATCTCTTCTATAGAGATAGTCAGGATTGACTTGCCTGCACAGCCTATTTTTTCGGCCGATGCCGACCGCGCGGAGCCGCACATCGGCATCGGATCGGGATCGCAAGGTCACTGTCACCTTGCGATCTGCACTATCTTTTCTTCCGATTCTGACTATATAGTCAGAATCGGAAGAAAAGATCTTACCGTGTGTACACACCTAGACTCCCTGCTTATAGTGCTGGGCAACTTCAACAGAACTAACCTGAGCAAGGAGCTACCTAAGCACAAACAACAAGTCACGTGTACGACTACGGAAGGGCGGCACCCTCGATCACTGCTACACTACCCTCAAGTCTGCCTTCCGGTCCATCCCACGTGCTGCACTCAGCCTATCTGACAACTGCCTCGTCCACCTACTCCCTACCTATACACAGAAGCGGAGAGCGGTTAAGCCTGTCGTCAAGACTTAAGAAATGGACCAACGAGGCTAAGATGAAGCTCCAGGCCTGCATTGACAGCATGGAATGGGGGGACTTCGAAGCCTCGGCAACCGACCTGAACGACCTGACAGACACGGTCACATTCTACTTCAGCTACAGTGAGGACATGTGTGTACCTACCAAGACTTACCGCATTTACAACAAGCAGCCCTGGTTTAACGCCCAGCTCAGGCATTTTCATCGGGCCAAAGAGGAGGCCTATAGCAGCGGTGACAGAGCACTATACAACTGAACTAGGAACTCTCTGACTTAAGAAATCAGGCTAGAAAAAAAGCGGTTCTCAGACAAGCTGACAAACGATCTCTGCACCAATTACCCCGTATCTGTATGGAAAGGAATGCAATCCATAACCAACTACAAGAAAACATCAAAGTCCACCACCATGCACCAAGACCTAGCAGACGAGCTGAACTACTTTTATTGCAGGTTCGCAAAAGAAGTCCCCTGCGACCCAAACAATCACCTCTAAGATGCCCCGAATACAGACGGCCAACTCCAGGCACTGCAAGTCGCCCAAGAAGAGGTGGAGGCATTGTTCAAAAGGGCCAAACCCAGGAAAGCTCCAGGTCCTGACGGAGTGTCACCATCTGCCCTAAGAACATGTGCAGGTCAGATCGCCCCCATATTCCCCAAGATCTTCAACAAATCGCTGGAGCTACAGAAATTCCCTTCCTGCCTCAAAAGGTCTACTATCATCCCGGGCCCCAAAAAACCCTCTATCACGAACCTGAACGACTACAGGCAGACAGCACTGACGTCTGTGGTCATGAAAACGTTCGAGAGTCTGGTTTTGAATCACCTGAAAACTGACTGGCCCCCAACTGGACCCCCTACAGATCGCCTATTGATCGAATCGGTGTGTCAAGGATGTAGGTCAACCTGGGCCTGCACTACATTCTACAGCACCTAGACATTCCCGGTACCTACACGAGGGTCCTGTTTGTCGATTTCAGCTCGGCCTTCAATACAATCGTCCCCAACCATCCCCCATCCCAAATTACTTCGCATAGGGGTCCCATAAGCTACTTGTTCCTGGATAGTAAACTTCCTGACAGATAGGACACAGGTGGTGAAAGCGGGGGAATCCACCTCTCAAGCGCGGTCCATTAGTACAGGGGCCCCTCAGGGCTGTGTCCTCTCACCCCTGCTCTTCTCCAAGTACACAAATGACTGCACCTCAGAGGCGCAATCAGTAAAGATCATCAAATTCGCAGATGACACCACCGTCATCGGCCTCATCAAGGACGGGGACGAATCGGCCTATAAATGGGAAGCAGACTGGTTGGCCCAGTGGTGCATCCAAAACAACCTTGAGCTCAACTCCCTCAAAACTATCGAGATGATAGTGGACTTCAGGAAGAAGTTAGTTAGTGCACCTCCGCTAACGATTGCTGACAGTGTGGTATCGCTAGTGGACTCCTTCAAGTTTCTAGGGACCACAATCTCCCGGGACCTTAAATAGGAGTCCAACGCTGACACCACTGTCGGGAAAGCGCCTGCCTGTGTTTGTAGGGCTCATTTAATGATTGTGAGTAATGCAGCTTGAACCAATGTGTCCGATTAATCTGTTTTACTCTGCGGCTACCACTAGGGGGTAATTCAATTGTAGCTCCGTTTAGATGACTGGTTGCTGCAGAGATTAAATTTATGCAAACTCCTGAGTTGCGAGAAGAAATGTGTGCTAAGTCAGCACTTTGGGCACCAAAACAACAATTGAAGTTTGACAACTGTTTGGGCGTCTAAACAGTCCCATTCAGATGGAAAAATCAGACATCCAAAACAATCAAATCGGCCAAGTTGGCTACTGCCGGTGATCTATAGCAACACAGACTTGACAAGACTCGAGTCACTTCTGCTTGTTCAGGTCATTTCCTCTCTTCTCAACACAATATGCAGACGTGTCCTCATACATCTTTGCTGCAGTCTCGCCAAACAGCCCCTCTTGGCTCACTAGGTCGTGTGAGAATCTTCTAGCATCAGGCGCCTTTTTTTGCCAAAAATGCATCTTAGTCACAACATAATGCGATATATAAGTTCTGTTCAGCCCCGTATACAAACTCGGTCACACACAATATACATGTTGCATTTCAAATTAATCAGTAGTGTCTCCTCATGCGTCTTAGCCACACTGCATTGTGACGAAGTTGCATTTTTGGCAAAAAAAAGATGCTCGTCATTAACGGGACCTGGTGACCCACTCACTCCAGGTATCTCGCTCTGCATGGCGTATTGAGCCTAGATTTAGGAGGACACATCTTTAAGAAAATAGGTTCAGAAGACAGATCTTGTCCCAAAGCTCAGCAATGCATCATCATTGCCCTGATTGTACACACTGTCATGTGGAATTCAAGCACCATAGTAACTACCAAGCTGGGGTACTCTTGCAATTGGCAGAACTGAGTTACCATTTAATAGTAGCCACTAATCTAATATACACGGTGTTATGTGTGTCGGTCAAAGGAATATCGTATATTGCCACTAAAATGGTCGCTATATTGTACATTGTATATTGTAAGTTGACACTGCGATTGTGTTTATATCTAGATGATTGAGAAAATAGGATTTTAATTACCTACCGGTAAATCTTTTTCTCGCAGTCCGTAGAGGATACTGGGGTCCATTTAGTACCATGGGGTATAGACGGGTCCACTAGGAGCCATGGGCACTTTAAGAATTTGATAGTGTGGGCTGGCTCCTCCCTCTATGCCCCTCCTACCAGACTCAGTCTAGGAAACTGTGCCCGAGGAGACGGACATACTTTGAAAGAAGGATATAAAAGGATAGTGGTGAGATTCCGAACCAGCACACACAAACAAGAGGAAAGCCAAGCTAACCAAACTTGAAAAGAAGAACAGCAACGGCTGAACCAACAATACTTAACCAAGTAACAGTGCAGGAAGAACGAAGCTCCGGGCAGGCGCCCAGTATCCTCTACGGACTACGAAAAAAGTATTTACCGGTAGGTAATTAAAATCCTAATTTCTCTTACGTCCTAGAGGATACTGGGGTCCATTTAGTACCATGGGGAAGTACCAAAGCTCCCAAACCGGGTGGGAGAGTGCTGAGGCTCTTGCAGAACTAATTGACCAAACTGAAGGTCCTCTGAGGCCAAAGTATCGAACTTGTAGAACTTAGCAAACGTGTTCGAACCAGACCAAGTAGCTACTCGGCAGAGCTGTAAAGCCGAGACACCGCGGGCAGCTGCCCAAGAAGAACCCACCGACCTAGTAGAGTGGGCCTGTACAGATTTTGGAACCCGCAACCCTGCCGTGGAATAAGTATGCTGGATAGTAAGTCTGATCCAGTGTGCAATGCACTGCTTAAAAGCAGGACACCCAATCTTATTGGGATCATAAAGAACAAAGCGCGTTTGATTTTCTGTGACGAGCTGTTCTCTTTACATACACCTTCAAAGCCCTCACAACATACAAAGACTTTGAAGTAGCAGAGGTGTCAGTAACCACCGGAACCACGATAGGTTGGTTGATGTGAAACGCAGACACCACTTTTTGGAAGAAATTGATGGCAAGTTCTGCGTTCAGCTCTATCCTCATGGAAAATGAAATAGGGGCTCTTGTGAGACAACGCCCCTAGCTCTGACACACGTCTCGGCGAAGCCAAGGCCAACAGTGTGACGGTTTTCTACGTAAGATACTTTATGTCTACCTCCGGCAATGGTTCAAATCAGTCTGATTGGAGGAACTGCAGCACCAAATTGATATCCCAAGGTGCCGTGGGAGGCACAAAGGGAGGTTGGATGTGCAGAACACCTTTCAAGAACGTCTGGACCTCAGGGAGAGAAGCCAATTGTTTCTGAAAGAAAATGGATAAAACCGAAATCTGGACTTTTATGGAGGCCATACGGAGGCCCACATCCACACCTGCCTACAGAAAAAGCAGGAAACGTCCCAAATGAAATTCCACCGCAGAATAATTTCTGCTCTCACACCAAGAGACGTATTTCTTCCAAATACGGTGGTAATGTTTAGACGTTACCCCCTTCCTGGCTTGGAGCATAGTCGGGATAACCTTGTCAGGGATCCCTCTCCTGGCTAGAATCAGTCGTTCAACTTCCATGTCGTCAAACGTAGCCACGGTAAGTCTTGACAGACGAACAGGCCCTGTTGCAGAAGATCCTCGCGAAGAGGTAGAGGCCTCGGATCTTCGAGGAGCATCTCCAGAAGATCCGCGTACCAGGCTTATCTTGGCCAGACCGGAGCAATGAGTATTGCATGAAACTTTTTCCATTTTATTCCTTTTTAGAATCCTTGGGATTAGAGGAAGTGGAGGAAACACATAAACCATCTGATAGACCCATGGAGTCGTCAGAGCGTCCACCGCCACTGCCTGTGGGTCTCTCGACCTGGAACAATACCGCTTGAGCTTCTTGTCGAGACGAGAGACCATCATGTCGATTTGTTGATATCCCCACTGACGTGTCAAGCAACTAGACACCTCCGGGTGAAGGCCCCACTCCCCCGGGTGCAGGTTGTGCCTGATGAGGAAGTCTGCTTCCCAGTTGTCTACTCCCAGAATGAAGACCGCTGACAACGCCACAGCGTGTTTTTCTGCCCAGAGAATTCTTGACACCTCTGACATTGCTGCTCTGCTTTTCGTTCCGCCCTGTCGGTTTATGTACGTCACTGCCATCACCTTGTAGACCTGGACCTGATCTTGAAGATATGAGGCCTGCAGAAGGGCGTTGTATATGGCCCTGAGTTCCAGAATGTTGATTGGAAGGATGACTTCCTGACTTGACCATCTTCCTTGAAACTACACCCCCTGGGTGACAGCTCCCCAACCTCTGAGGCTTGCATCTGTGGTTAACAGAATCCAATTCTGTATTTCCGACCCTCGACGAGGTGAGAAGTCTGTAGCCACCACAGAGGGGAGATCCTGGCTTTTGGAGACAGACGAATTCTCTGGTGCATGTGAAGATGCGATCCGGATCATTTGTCCAACAGATAAAGCTGGAAGGGTCTTGCATGAAACCTTCAGTATTCAAGCGCCTCGTAAAAGACCACTATTTTCCCCAAAAGGCGAATGCATAGATGCACAGATATCCGGGTTGGCTTCAGGATATCCCGAACCATCGACTGGATTACTAATGCCTTTTCCAACGGAAGGAGCACTTTCTGTGACTCCGTGTCCAGTATCATTCCCAGGAATGGAAGCCTCAGTGTTGGCTCTAGGTGAGATTTCGGAAGGTTAAGAATACACCAGTGATGCTGGAGAAGTCTGGTTGAGAGAGCAATGCTGTCCAGCAAAATCTCCCTGGAGTGCGCCTTTATCAGAAGATCGTCTAGGTACGGAATTATGTTCACTCCCTGTTTGCAGAGTAGAAACATCATCTCTGCCATCCCTTTGGTGAACACCCTTGGTGCCGTGGAGAGACCAAATGGCAGGGCCTGGAACTGGTAGTGACAGTCCTGCAGTGCAAACCGTAGATAAGCCTGATGGAGGCGGCCAGATCGAAATGTGAAGGTACGCATCCTTGATATCCAGAGACACTAGGAATTCCCCCTCCTCCAGACCTGAGATCATCGCTCTCAGAGACTCCATCTTGAATTTGAACACTCGTAAGTACGGGTTCAACGACTTGAGGTTCAGAATCGGTCGTACCGAACCGCCCGGTTTCGGTACTACAAACAAGTTGGAATAGTATCCCTTGGTTTGCAGATGAGGTGGAACTGGAACAATGAACTGAGTCTGTACCAGTTTTTGAATGCGTCCTGTAAAGTTATACTTGCCTCTTGTGAAACTGGTAAGCCTGATTTAAAGAATCTGTGAGGTGGGAGCTCTTGGAACTCCAGTCTGTAGCCCTGGGAAATAACATTTATAACCCAGGGATCCTGGCACGAACTTGTCCAGATGTGACTGAAAAATGTTAGTCTCGCTCCCACCTGCCAGGCATCGCGGTTCACCGTCATGCTGAAGGCTTTGAGGAAGCAGAGCCTGAGCACTGTTCCTGAGAACCGGCAGTTGCTGGTTTGCGTGGTTTACCTCTTGCGTCTCTGGTGGCTGTAGAAGCACCTCTGGATTTGCCCTTAAACTTGGCCGTCCGAAAGGACTGTAAACTTGAAGCTGAGTAAGCTTTCCTGACTGGGGGAGATGCAGAAGGAAGATATGTAGACTTCCCCACAGTAGCTTTGGAGATCCATTTGTCTAGTTAGTCTCCAAATAAGGTCTCTCCTGTGAATAGCAGACCTTCCACGCCCTTCCTGGAGTCCACATCAGCAGTCCACTGGCGTAGCCACAAGCCCCTGCGTGCTGACACTGCCATAGCAGTGGTGCAAGCCTCTCTCTTTTACGGCCTCCGCCATAAAGTTAGCAGAGTCCTGTGTATATTGCAGGAGTAAAACAAACAATCTCCCCCCTAGGTAAGGAATCTAACCCCTCAATTAGGTTACCTGACCATTTAGCAATAGCTTTTGTAATCCACGCAAATGCAATAGTGGGTCTCTGGACCACCCCAGCAGCTGTGAACAAGGATTTGAGTGTAGTCTCAATTTAACGATCAGCCGTGTCTTTTAGGGAGGCTGCACCAGGGACAGGCAGTACTATTTTCCGTGACAGCCTGGACACTGATGCGTCCACTATCAGTGGCTGTTCCATGATGTACCAATCATCAGGAGGAAAAGGAAAGGATGAGAGTAACCTTTTAGGGATTTTAAATTTCCTATCAGGATTAACCCATTGTTCTTCAAACAGTGTATTCAATTCCTTTGACACAGGAAAAGTGACTGATGACTTCTTTTTTACATTAAAATAAGATTCCTCACACTCCTCTGTCACCTTATCAGAAATTTGCAGAACATCTGATAGCTTCTATAAGAGCCTCTATTCCCTGTGACAGAGCAACATCCCCCCCCCCCCTCCTCCATGTCTGACCCTTCAGCGTCAGAGTCAGACATGGGCAAGAGTTCGCTTTTGCGGACAGATGGCAGGGGACGGAGACGCTGGTTTGGGGACTGAGTCTCTGTTCATAAACTCATCCACAGACTGTCTTAAGTATTGCATCTCTTTCTCATTGCGGGACAATTTCTTAAAAATATTTGAAATCATTCCATTAAGGGAATCCAGCCATGCTGGTTCAGCCCCGCTAACCTGGGAGGTGCACTACACTGAGTACATATTAGTGAGCTCTCTGGGGAAGAGGAACACTCTGCCGTACATGAAACACACTCTTTGCCTGACATATTGTAAATGTGACATTACACACAAACACACACACAGGAAAGGTTAAAAGAACAATTAACCCACAAAGAGCCCTTCTAGGGAGACACAGAGGTATAGTGGAGTCAGCACACAGCGCCCTTATCGCTAATGCGAAGCTTAGCTGGGTTGCAGACTAAGTACCCAGATTAGGGACTTAGTACACTAGTAATCGCTCCCCCCCTGCTATGACCGCTGAGGTAATGTGGAGTCACTCCGGAGGAGCTGCGCATCTCTGTCAGTCAGCGTCTGTGTCCATTGCAGAGGGAAAATGGCGCTGGAGAGCTGCTGGATCTGCTCATAGTGAAGCCTCGCCCCTTCAATGGCGCGCAGTCTTCCCGCTTTTTTATACTGGCTGAGGTAATCTAGTGCTTAAAATGGAGTGAGATCCATTTTAAGGCTGTGTTTGCCAGTGTGGGTACTGTGTACAGTGTACCAAGACAGAGTTGTGGACTGAGTCTTGTGACGCATTCTGCCACGTTATCTCCAGCTAAGGATTAGTTTATAGACCCCAATAGCTGGGTACACACTAGAGGATATGACATCCAATCCAGCGGATTGGGCTGACATATCGAGCACATCGTCTATTGTGTACCCGCCGACAATGCGTACTCCTGCAGGTCGTCAGTGACCTCCCCCGTCGGCCCTAAATGCAGGGCCGACAGAAGACATTGCTAACAATGGCCATGCTGATGTATACACACTTACTGATGCCAGATTCCCGCTGGGTCCCGTCGCTGCCAATGTCGCTGGGTACACACATTGTCTAGTGTGTACCCACCTTAAACCAATTTGTCTGAACGACAGGTTTTGTCCATTTTCCACTGCAAATGGTTGTTTGTCATTTTCTCTCATCCATTACCAGATTTTCATTATTATCTATTCCAACCAGATGATTTGTCAGGTAATTGTAAGGTATATGCCCATATATATAGTCTACATAAAACCACGTCACAAGAATTTTTGTGTCACCCATTTGTCCACTGCAACACGTTTGTAGAAGAGCCTGGGGTGCTTACTTGTGCCTGCCTCTTTCATTTAAACGTGCAATAAATTAAAAAAGGCAACACAATGTTGTTTTTGCCTTTTAAATAATTTCCACGTTAAACAAAACGGGCAGACTCGCCGGAATCTAGCAGGCGATTACATTACCCCCTATAGCTTTAATGCTATCTCTTAATTCTAATAAACTTTATTAAAAAATTGTTAGGTTCTAAGGACACTCCATTACTGTTCCACACGACCTTCCGCAGCAACTATACTTTAATGCAGTGAAAAGCACACAAATACCACATCACAGCAATCTGTTCTGGATAAGTGTTCAAAGTAGTCAGGAAATTCAGGACACTGCTCTTTGAAACAAGCCCAGTTACAAACATTAAATCTATTGTACTAGGAAAAAGAAAAAGCGATTATGCACGGGAATATCTCTTTTTTTTTGGGGGGGGGGGGGGGGGGGGGGGGGGCAGGGTTAATAAAAAGTACTATTTTGAATGACACCATGTTCTGCATGTACTTATGTCTCCATATGTCATGAACTACAACGATTGCATATGCTGAACTGCAGGGACACAGCTATTAACTTCAAAACGGAACTAACATTTAATCTTTTTTATCCTCTTCCCCCATATTTGTCACTGCATAAGTGCACCATGCTGATTGCTTTCTCCTTTATCTAGTGCATTATATTTGGTTATCTGGGGTATAACCTAGATCAGGAGGGTGCAGCTATTGCCCATAGCAGCAACATTAGTGCCAGAGTGTTTCTCCTAACCTATTCTCTCCTTTATTAAATCTACTGAGTATGGGGGGAAAAACAAAGAAGCAATCTCAAGCTCTGGGCAGCTGGATACTGATGTGAAGGTTACACATACTTTGTAAAATGCAGAAGTAACTGTATCTGACATTAAAACATGGTAATGTGACCAAACAAACCACTCAGAACATTACTGCTGGTACTGCAAGAAAGCCAGCGCTGTCCTCGTGATCAGAACATCCCGGCGTGGTTTACAATTGTAAGCACTACAAGGTCTCTTTACCGCAGGTCTAGGCCTAAAGCATGATACCCAAAGAGATGCTGATGCAGTGTGATGGCAGCCGCGCGCTATTCCCGAGTGGTATAGACATGTCAGACATCCAATGGTATGCTGGAAGAAACTGGCACAGCACTGCAAAGTAATGGAATTTATTGTGTGGAGTATTACATACATACACATACATTAGATTATAATTAAATGTTGCCTTGCTTGCATTATAGTATAGACAGCAGTTCTCCCTTCAATGAATAGTAGGTTGCCAAGCAACATGCATCTGGGCTGGCTGTAGTGCAGGCATGTAGCTCATCTGATAAGGGAATAGTACCACAGACAGCTGTGTGTGGGTCTAGTTCCATGTAGTACAGCGAGATTGCAAGGTGAATTTGTCTTATTATCCAAATTGCTGTAATAACATTTGTTAGCTCTTAAGGTGCATACACATTAGGTGATTTTGAGCTCAAAGTAGCTCACTTTTGCCGTTTTGAGCTACTTTGAGCTCAAAATCGCCTAGTGTGTATGGCCGTGCGATGATCGGTGAGCGCTGAAGCGCTCTCCCACATCATCGCTGGCTGCTGCTGTCCGTCGGCCTGTTTTACCGGCCGAGTGAACCACTGTCCACAGTCTCCTACTGTGAAAAGTGGTTCACCGCTGTAAAAAATCGCTGGGCTGGGTAAAATCGTTCAGTGTGTATATACAGAGCGATTTTCCGACCAGCGATTTTTCCATCATTGCTCTGCATACACGCTGGGCAAAAAATAAGATTTTAAACCTACCGGTAAATCTTTTTCTCCTAGTCCGTAGAGGATGCTGGGGACTCCGTAAGGACCATGGGGTATAGACGGGCTCCGCAGGAGACATGGGCACTATAAAGAACTTTAGAATGGGTGTGCACTGGCTCCTCCCTCTATGCCCCTCCTCCAGACCTCAGTTAGAGAAACTGTGCCCAGGGGATACGGACAGTACGAGGAAAGGATTTTGGTAATCTAAGGGCAAGATTCATACCAGCCCACACCATCCACACCTTATAACCTGGTATATACGCAACCAGTTAATAGTATGAACAAACAGTATCAGTCAACGACTGATCTTAACTGTAACATAACCCTTATGTAAGCAAGAACCATATACAAGTCATGCAGAAATATGTCCGCACTGGGACGGGCGCCCCGCATCCTCTACGGACTAGGAGAAAAAGATTTACCGGTAGGTTTAAAATCTTATTTTCTCTTACGTCCTAGAGGATGCTGGGGACTCCGTAAGGACCATGGGGATTATACCAAAGCTCCAAACCGGGCGGGAGAGTGTGGATGACTCTGCAACACTGATTGAGCAAACATGAGGTCCTCATCAGCCAGGGTTCAAACTTGTAGAATTTAGCAAAAGTGTTTGAACCCGACCAAGTAGCTGCTCGGCAAAGCTGTAAAGCCGAGACGCCTCGGCAGCCGCCCAGGAAGAGCCCACCTTCCTAGTGGAATGGGCCTTTACCGAATTTGGTACCGGCAATACAGCAGTAGAATGAGACTGCTGAATCGTGTTACAGATCCAGCGAGCAATAGTCTGCTTAGAAGCAGGAGCGCCAACCTTGTTGGCTGCATACAAGACAAACAGAGCTTCTGTTTTCCTAATTCGAGCCGTCCTGGCTACGTAAATTTTTAAGGCCCTGACTACATCAAGGGATTTGGAATCCTCCAAATCTCCCGCAGTCACAGGCACCACAATAGGTTGGTTCATAAGAAACAATGACACCATCTTAGGCAAAAATTGAGGACGAGTCCTCAACTCTGCTCTATCCACATGGAAAATGAGATAGGGGCTCTTATGAGACAAGGCCGCCAATTCGGACACCCGCCTTGCAGATGCCAAGGCCAACAACATGACCACCTTCCAAGTGAGAAATTTTAACTCAACAGTTTGAAGAGGCTCAAACCAGTGAGATTTTAGGAACCGTAACACCACGTTAAGGTCCCATGGTGCCACTGGGGGCACAAAAGGAGGCTGGATGTGCAGCACTCCCTTAACAAAAGTCTGGACTTCTGGGAGAGAAGCCAATTCTTTCTGGAAGAATATAGAAAGGGCCGAAATCTGTACCTTAATGGAGCCTAACTTTAGGCCCATATCCACTCCAGTCTGTAGAAAGTGGAGAAACCGGCCCAAGTGGAAGTCTTCCGTAGGAGCATTCTTAGCTTCACACCAAGAAACATACTTCCTCCAGATACGGTGATAATGTTTCGCCGTCGCCTCCTTCCTAGCCTTTATCAGAGTAGGGGTGACTTCTTCCGGAATACCCTTCCTAGCTAGGATTTGGTGTTCAACCGCCATGCCGTCAAACGTAACCGCGGTAAGTTTTGGAACACGCAGGGCCCCTGCTGTAACAGGTCCTCCCTGAGAGGAAGAGGCCATGGATCTTCTGTGAGCAGCTCCTGAAGATCTGAATACCAGGCCCTTCAAGGCCAATCTGGAACAATGAGTATTGTCTGCACTCTTTTTCGCCTTATGATTCTCAGTATCTTTGAGATGAGAGGAAGAGGATGGAACACATAGACCGACTGAAAACACCCATGTTGTCACGAGAGCATCCACCGCTGCTGCATGAGGGTCCCTTGACCTGGCACAAGAAGCTTCTTGTTGAGGCGTGACGCCATCATGTCTATTTGAGGAAGTCTCCAAAGACTTGTTATCTCTGCAGAAACTTCTTGATGAAGTCCCCACTCTCCTGGATGGAGATCGTGTCTGCTGAGGAAGACTGCTTCCCAGTTGTCCACTCCCGGATGAATACCACTGACACAGCGCTTACGTGATTTTCTACCCAGCGCAGAACCCTGGTGGTTTCCGCCATTGCCACTCTGCTCCTTGTCCCGCCTTGGCGGTTTACATGAACCACGGCTGTGACGTTGTCTGATTGAATCAGATCCGGTAGATCGCGAAGAATACACTCCGCTTGTCGTAGGCCGTTGTATATGGCCCTCAATTCCAGTATGTTGATGTGTAGACAAGCCTCCTGGCTTGACCACAGTCCCTGAAAATTCCTTCCTTGTGTGACTGCTCCTCATCCTCGGAGGCTCGCGTCTGTGGTCACCAGAACCTGGTCCTGAATGCCGAACCTGCGACCCTCTAGAAGGTTAGCACTCTGGAGCCACCACAGGAGAGACACCCTGGCCCTGGGGGACAGAGTTATTTTCCGATGTATTTGAAGGTGGGACCCGGACCACTTGTCCAGAAGGTCCCACTGAAACGTCCTCGCATGAAACCTGCCGAAGGGGATGGCCTCGTAGGTCGCCACCATTTTCTCCAGTACTCGAGTGCATTGATGGACTGACACTCTTTTCGGTTTTAACAGGTCTCTTACCATGTTCTGGAGTTCCTGGGCTTTTTCCCTCGGAAGAAAAACCCTCTTTCGTTCTGTGTCCAGAATCATGCCTAAGAAAGACAGCCGAGTCGTTGAAACTAACTGCGACTTTGGTAGATTTAGAATCCATCCATGTTGCTGTAGCACTCCCAGGGAGAGCGACACGCTTTTCTGCAACTGTTCCTTTGATCTCGCTTTTATCAGGAGATCGTCCAAGTATGGGATAATTGTGACTCCTTTCCTGCGTAGGAGCACCATCATTTCCGCCATTACCTTGGTGAACACCCTCGGGGCCGTGGAAAGCCCAAACGGCAACGTCTGAAACTGGTAATGACAGTCCTGTACCGCGAATCTCAGGTACGCCTGATGAGGAGGATATATGGGGATGTGAAGGTAAGCATCCTTTATGTCTAATGACACCATCAAATCCCCCCCTTCCAGGCTGGAGATGACTGCCCTGAGCGATTCCATCTTGATCTTGAACCTTTTTAAGAACAGGTTCAGGGATTTAGATTTAGAATGGGTCTGACCGAGCCATCCGGTTTCGGGACCACAAACAGGGTTGAATAGTACCCTTTCCCCTGTTGTGTTAGGGGAACCTTGATAATCACTTGCTGTTGACACAGCTTTTGAATTGCAGCTAAAATTATCTCCCTCTCTGGGGGAGAAGCTGGTAAAGGCGATTTGAAGAATCGACGAGGAGGCACGTCTTCGAATTCCAGCTTGTAGCCCTGGGATACAATTTCCATCGCCCAAGGATCCACGTCCGACTGAACCCAGACGTGGCTGAAGAGTCGAAGACGTGCCCCCACCGGTGCGGCCTCCCGACCTCTTCTGGACTTATGCGACCGAAAGGACTGCATCTGATACTGTGGAGTTTTCTTTTGCTGTGGGGGAACATAAGGCAAAAAGGTAGATTCACCCGCGGTAGCTGTGGAAACTAGGTCTGCGAGACCTTCCCCAAATAAAACCTCACCCTTGTAAGGTAAAACTTCCATATGCCTCTTTGAGTCGGCATCACCCGTCCATTGGCAGGTCCACAGTGCTCGCCTAGCCGAGACCGCCATCGCGTTGGCCCTTGAACCTAGTAGTCCGACGTCTCTCTGAGCGTCTCTCATATATAAAAGACTGCGTCTTTGATGTGACCTAAGGTCAACAAAATGGTATCCCTATCTAGGGTATCAATATCAGCTGACAAGGTATCTGTCCAAGCTGCTACCGCGCTACAGACCCAAGCCGATGCTAAAGCCGGTCTGAGTAAAGCACCAGTATGTGTATAAATTGATTTTAAAGTCGTTTCCCGTCTGCGATCAGCAGGATCTTTGAGAGCTGCCGTGTCTGGGGACGGAAGCGCCACCTTTTTGTTTAAGCGCGTCAAAGCTTTGTCCACCCTGGGCGAGGATTCCCACCGTACCCTGTCCTGTGCCGGGAAAGGATACGCCATAAGAACTCTTTTGGGAATCTGCAGTTTTTTGTCTGGAGTTTCCCAAGCTTTTTCAAATAACGCGTTCAGCTCATGAGATGGGGGAAATGTTACTTCAGGTTTCTTTTCCTTAAATATGTGTACCCTCGTGTCAGGGACAGAGGGGTCATCTGTGATATGCAAAACATCTTTTCACTTACGTCCTAGAGGATGCTGGGGACTCCGTAAGGACCATGGGGTATAGACGGGCTCCGCAGGAGATATGGGCACTCTAAAGAACTTTTAGTATGGGTGTGCACTGGCTCCTCCCTCTCTGCCCCTCCTCCAGACCTCAGATTCTGTGCCAAGAGGAGAATGGGTGCACTACAGGGGAGCTCTCCTGAGTTTCTCTGATAAAAGAATTTTGTTAGGTTTTTTATTTTCAGGGAGCACTGCTGGCAACAGGCCTCCTGCATCGTGGGACTGAGGGGAGAGAAGCAGACCTACTTAAATGAGAGGCTCTGCTTCTTAGGCTACTGGACACCATTAGCTCCAGAGGGATCGGACAGCAGGTCTCCCCCCTGCCGTTCGTCTCAGAGCCGCGCCGCCGTCCTCCTCGCAGAGCCGGCAGATAGAAGCCGGGTGAGTATAAGAAGAAAGAAGACTTCTAAGGCGGCAGAAGACTTCAGATCTTCCCTGAGGTAAGCGCGCAGCGGTAACCCCAGGGAACATTTGGGGGCACATTTTGGCACAGTGAGTGTATTACACGATTGACATATATATAAAAGCGCTATTTCTGGGAATTGTTTCCAGTGTCAGCTGGCGCTGAGTGTGTGCTGGCATACTCTCTCTCTCTCTCTGTCTCTCCAAAGGGCCTTGTTGGGGGAACTGTCCCCTTATAGATATATCCTTGTGTGTGTGTACGGGTGTCGGTACGCGTGTGTCGACATGTCTGAAGTGGAAGGCTCATCCAAGGAGGAGGTGGAGCAGATGATTGTGGTGTCTCCGTCGGCAACGCCGACTCATGATTGGTATGATATGTGGAATATTTTAAATGCTAATGTGACCTTATTACATAAGAGAATGGACAAAGCCGAGTCCAAGGAAACAGCAGGGAGTCAATCCGCGGATTTGACTGGGTCACAGGGCCAGTCAGGGTCTCAAAAGCGTCCCTTATCACAAATAGTAGACACTGATACCGACACGGATTCTGACTCCAGTGTTGACTGTGATGAGGCAAGATTGCACCCTAAGGTGACCAAAAGTATTCATTATATGATTATGGCAATAAAAGATGTTTTGCGTATCACAAATGACCCCTCTGTTCCGGACACGAGGGTACACATGTTTAAGGGGAAGAAACCTGAAGTAACGTTTCCTCCATCTCATGAACTGAACGAATTATTTGAAAAAGCTTGAGAAACTCCAGACACAAAACTGCAGATTCCCAAGAGGATCCTTATGGCGTATCCTTTCCCAGCAAAGGACAGGGTACGTTGGGAATCCTCGACCAGGGTGGACAAGGCATTAACGCGTCTGTCCAAGAAGGTGGCGCTACCGTCTCCAGACATCGCGGCCCTTAAGGATCCTGCGGATCGTAGACAGGAGACTACCTTAAAGTCTATTTATGCACATACGGGGGCATTACTCAGACTGGCAATAGCATTGGCATGGGTCTGTAGCGCTGTTGCAGCTTGGACAGATATCTTGTTGGCTGACATGGATACCCTGGACAAGGATACCATTGTCCTGACTTTAGGTCACATTAAGGACGCAGTCTTGTATATGAGAGACGCTCAAAGAGACGTGGGGCTGCTTGGTTCCAGAGCCAATGCCATGGCAGTTTCGGCAAGACGAACTCTGTGGACCCGCCAATGGTCGGGTGATGCCGACTCAAAAAAGCATATGGAGGTTTTACCTTACAAGGGTGAAGTTTTGTTTGGGGATGGTCTTGCGGACCTGGTTTCCACAGCTACCGCTGGTAAATCTACATTTTTGCCTTTTGTTCCCCCACAGCAAAAGAAAACCCCACAATATCAGATGCAGTCCTTTCGGTCGTATAAGTCCAGAAGAGGTTGGGGCTCCTCTTTCCTCGCCAGAGGTAAGGGTAGGAGGTAAGAGAACACCTGCTTCGGCTAGTTCCCAGGAGCAGAAGTCCTCCCCGACTTCTGCTAAATCCACCGCATGACGCTGGGGCTCCACGGAGGGAGTCCGCACCGGTGGTAGCACGTCTTCGACTCTTCAGCCAGGTCTGGGTCCTATCAGGCGTGGATCCTTGGGCGTTGGAAATTGTATCCCAAGGTTACAAACTGGAGTTCGAAGAGGTGCCCCCTTGCCGATTTCTCAAGTCGGCCTTGCCAACCTCTTCTCCGGAGAGGGGAGTGGTATTAGATGCAATTCAAAAGCTGTGTCAACACTAAGTGATTGTCAAGGTTCGGGTACTATCAACACTGTTTGTGGTCCCGAAGCCGGATGGTTCGGTCAGACCAATTTTGAATCTAAAATCCCTTAACCTATACTTGAAAAAGTTCAAATTCAAGATGGAATCACTCCGGACTGTGATATCCAGTCTGGAAGCAGGGGATTTTATGGTGTCGCTGGATGTGAAGGATGCCTACCTTCATGTCCCCATATTTCCTCTTCATCAAGAATACCTGCGTTTCGCAGTACAGGACTGTCATTACCAGTTTCAGACGTTGCCGTTTGGGCTTTCCACGGCCCCGAGGATTTTCACCAAGGTAATGGCGGAAATGATGGTGCTCCAGCGCAAGCAGGGTGTCACAATTATCCTGTACTTGGACGATCTCCTGATAAAGGTGAGATCAGGGGATCAATTGCTGAAAAGCGTGTCACTCTCCCTGAGAGTGTTATATCAACACAGTTGGATTCTCAATCTGCCAGTCTCAGTTGCTTCCAACGACTCGACTATCATTCCTAGGCATGATTCTGGACACGGAACAGAGGAGGGTTTTTCTACCAATAGAAAAAGCCCAGGACATCCAAAACATGGTCAGGGACCTGCTAAAACCAAAAAGAGTGTCTGTTCATCAATGCACTCAAGTTCTAGGAAAAATGGTGGCAGCCTACGAGGCCATCCCCTTCGGCAGGTTCCATGCGAGGACGTTTCAGTGGGACCTTCTCGACAAATGGTCGGGGTCCCATCTACACCTTCATTAAAAGATAAGCCTGTCCCCCAGGGCCAGGGTGTCTCTCCTGTGGTGGCTGCAGAGTGCTCACCTTCTAGAGGGTCGCAGGTTCGGCATTCAAGACTGGGTTCTGGTGATCACGGACGCGAGCCTCCGAGGATGGGGAGCAGTCACAAAAGGAAGACATTTTCAGGGGATATGGTCAAGCCAGGAGGCTTGTCTACACATCAACGTACTGGAATTGAGGGCCATATACAACGGCCTACGACAAGCGGAGTATCTTCTTCGCGACCTACCGGTTCTGATTCAATCAGACAACGTCACAGCAGTGGCTCATGTAAACCGCCAAGGTGGGACAAGGAGCAGAGTGGCAATGGCGGAAGCCGCCAGAATTCTGCGCTGGGCAGAAAATCACGTAAGTGTTCTGTCAGCAGTCTTCATACCGGGAGTGGACAACTGGGAGGCAAACTTCCTCAGCAGACACGATCTACATCCAGGAGAGTGGGGACTTCATCAAGAGGTCTTTGCAGAGATAGCAAGTCTTTGGGGACTTCCTCAAATAGATATGATGGCGTCACGCCTCAACAAAAAGCTTCGGAGGTATTGTGCCAGGTCAAGGGACCCTCAGGCAGTAGCGGTAGACGCCCTAGTGACACCATGGGTGTTTCAGTCGGTCTATGTGTTCCCTCCTCTACCTCTCATCTCTAAAGTGTTGAGAATCATAAGACGAAACAGAGTACAAACAATACTCGTGGTTCAAGATTGGCCTTGAAGGGCCTGGTATTCGGATCTTCAGGAAATGCTCACAGAAGATCCGTGGCCTCGTCCTCTAAGGGAAGACCTGTTACAGCAGGGGCCTTGCATGTTCCAAGACTTACCGCGGTTGCGTTTGACGGCATGGCGGTTGAACACCGAATCCTAGCAGAGAGGGGTATTCCAGAGGAAGTTATCCCTACTCTGATAAAGGCTAGGAAGGAAGTAACGGTGAAGCATTATCACCGTATCTAGAGGAAGAATGTATCTTGGTGTGAAACCAAGAATGCTCCTACGGAAGATTTCCATCTGGGCCGTTTTCTCCACTTCCTACAGACGGGAGTGGATATGGGCCTAAAATTATGCTCCATTAAGGTACAGATTTCTGCCCTATCTATATTTTTTCAAAAGGAATTGGCTTCTCTCCCAGAAGTCCAAACTTTCGTAAAGGGAGTGCTGCACAACCAGCCTCCTTTTGTGCCACCAGTGGCACCATGGGACCTTAAAGTTTGAACCTCTTCAAATGGTGGAATTAAAATTTCTCACCTGGAAGGTGGTTATGTTATTAGCCTTGGCATCTGCACGGCGGGTGTCAGAGTTGGCGGCCTTGTCTCACAAGAGCCCCTACTTGATTTTTCATGTGGATAGAGCAGAGTTGAGGACTCGTCCTCAATTTCTGCCTAAGGTGGTCTCTTCTTTTCATATGAACCAACCTATTGTGGTGCCTGTGGCTACGGGTGACTTGGAGGACTCCAAGTCCCTGAATGTGGTCAGGGCCTTAAAAATTAACGTAGCCAGGACAGCTAGGGTTAGGAAAACAGAGGCTCTGTTTGTCCCGTATGCAGCCAACAAGATTGGCGCGCCTGCTTCTAAACAGACTATTGCTCGCTGGATCTGTATCACGATTCAGCAGGCTCATTCTACGGCTGGATTGCCGGTACCGAATTTAGTAAAGGCCCATTCCACTAGGAAGGTGGGCTCTTCTTGGGCGGCTGCCCGAGGCGTCTCGGCATTACAGTTGTGCCGAGCGGCTACTTGGTCGGGCTCAAACACTTTTGCAAAATTCTACAAGTTTGATACCCTGGCTGATGAGGACTTCGCGTTTGCTCAATCGGTGCTGCAGAGTCATCCGCACTCTCCCGCCTGGTTTGGAGCTTTGGTACAAACCCCATGGTCCTTACGGAGTCCCCAGTATCCTCTAGGACGTAAGAGAAAATAAGATTTTAAACCTACCGGTAAATCTTTTTCTCCTAGTCCGTAGAGGATGCTGGGCGCCCGTCCCAGTGCGGACTAAATCTGCAAGACTTGTATATAGTTGTTGCTTACATAAGGGTTATGTTACAGTTGGAATCGGTCTTTGACCGATACTGTTTTTTTCGTTCATACTGTTAACTGGTTGCGTATATTCTAAGTTATATGGTATGATTGGTGTGGGCTGGTATATTGTCCATCTCCTCTGGGCACAGTTTCTCTAACTGAGGTCTGGAGGAGGTGCATAGAGGGAGGAGCCAGTGCACACCCATACTAAAAGTTCTTTAGAGTGCCCATATCTCCTGCGGAGCCCGTCTATACCCCATGGTCCTTATGGAGTCCCCAGCATCCTCTACGGATTAGGAGAAAAATATTTACCGGTAGGTTTAAAATCTTATTTTATTGCAATAATCATATAATTAATACTTTTGGCCACCCTTGGCTGTAGCCTTGCATCATCGTAGTCGACACTGGAGTCAGAATCCGTGTCGGTATCAGTGTCTGCTATTTGGGATAGGGGATGTTTTTGAGACCCTGAAGGGCCCTGTGACACCGTCAAAGCCATTGATTGACTCCCCGTATTATCCCTGGACTCTGCTTTGCCCAAACTCTTATGTAACAAGGTCACATTTGCATTTAAAACATTCCACATGTCCAACCAATCAGGTGTCGGCGTTGTCGACGGCGACACCACAATCATCTGCTCCACCTCCTCTCTAGAAGAGCCTTCCGCCTCAGACATACCGACACCCCCCACACACACAGGGATTATATATATATATATATATATATATATATATATATATATATATATATATATATATATATATATATATATATATATATATAAAGCCAAAAACTTGTGTCCGGCACTCCTGCTGTAAGAAGATAACTGCCACGGTGCCCTGGTTTTCAATTAGCATAGAATTCCAAACATAGCCGGCACTCATGGACTGAAACATGGACAATACACCAGTATCTTAAGATACTGGTGTATTGTCCATGTTTCAGTCCATGAGTGCCGGCTATGTTTGGAATTATATATATATATATATATATATATATATATATATATATATATATAGAGAGAGAGAGAGAGAGAGAGAGAGACAGTTCCCCCAATAAGGCCCTTTGGAGAGACAGAGAGAGAGTATGCCAGCACACACCCAGCGCCAGTAACACTGGAAACAAAATTCCCAGATAAACAGCGCTTTTATATATTTATTTAGATAAATCTATACACTCACTGCGCCTTACAAGCGCCCCCCCTCTTTTTTGCCCTCTGTCACCGTGTTCAGCAGGGTAGAGTCCTGGGAGCCAGCTTCTGCAGTGTGCTATGGAGAAAATGGCGCTGGTTAGTGCTGTGAGATCAAGCTCCGCCCCCTCAGCGGCGGCTTCGGTCCCGCTCAAATTTATTTATACTGGCGGGGGATCATAAAATATACTGCCTCCGCAGCCTATATATTCATATGAGCCAGTCCTAGAGGTTTATTGCTGCCCAGGGCGCCCCCCCCTGCGCCCATCAGTGCCTGCAGTGTGTGTAGTGTGTGTTCTACCTCATAGAAGACCTGAAGTCTTCTGCCGCCTTTGAAGTCTTCTTTCTTCTTATACTCACCCGGCTTCTATCTTCCGGCTCTGCGCGGAGGACGGCGGCGCGGCTCCGGGACGAACGGCAAGGGTGAGACCTGCGTTCCGACTCCCTCTGGAGCTAATAGTGTCCAGTAGCCTAAGAAGCAGAGCCTATCATTTAAGTAGGTCTGCTTCTCTCTCCTCAGTCCCACGATGCAGGAAGCCTGTTGCCAGCAGCGCTCCCTGAAAATAAAAAACCTAACAAAATTATTTTTCAGAGAAACTCAGGAGAGCTCCCCTGTAATGCACCCAGTCTCCTCTGGGCACAGGATCCAACTGAGGTCTGGAGGAGGGGCATAGAGGGAGGAGCCAGTGCACACCCATTCTAAAGTTCTTTATAGTGCCCATGTCTCCTGCGGAGCCCGTCTATACCCCATGGTCCTTACGGAGTCCCCAGCATCCTCTAGGACGTAAGAGAAACATCCAGTGTGTATGCACCTTTAGTTTACTTAATCCATTACCCAACCACCTAGTCTATCAGGGGATACAGCTGATACGCCGGCGGTTGGGATCCCGGCAGTCAGGATACAGACGCCAAATGGGTTACTTGTGATTTAATGAGCAATTCACAAAGGCAGTCGTTACCATGTGAACAATACTAAAGAAAATGCCATCTGCATTTAAAGCAAAAAAAAAAAACACAAGCGTGGGTTCTTTATACTTTCATTGCCGTAGCAATCTCTGTTCCTCTTTTGATTACCACCTTGGATGCAACATCTGCTCCACAACTTCCAGGCGACACATGTCCGGGCTCTGTATGCAGCAGTAGCATGATGCCAAACCATACTTGCCTGCTCAGCCAAATGCCTGACTGGGCCACACTCCTGAATCACTTCACTAGAGAAGTGGGCAGGTTGCTGGTTCCCACTGGGGGATGATGGTCCATTGGCAGTCACATTGTTACAATACACACACTTGCAGCTTCGGCCTCCCCACTAGGATCTCCTGGAGGGTGAAGTCCAAAAAGCAGCAAAGTACGTGCTAAACAATTACACAGGACACAGCTGTTCACAAGAGCGCCTCCACAGCACAGAGGAGAAGGCCTTCCCCAGTACCAGGGAAGGAAGGAGGCTGGTTAATGCGGCTGCCACCAGCTCACTGTCTTATGATTTCCACAGTGACTAATCAGTATCTTAAGCCCCAGCTTCCAGTCTCTACTCATTTTGGTAATAAAACAGCACTCTAGCTGCTCAAAAATGACAGTGGCCAATGGCTGCATTACTAGAGGGGACTATAAATGCTGCTGCCTTATATTAGTCACAGGCACTTTCTCCACCAGCTACAGATGTTATTCCTCCCACACCAGGCTCATACAGGCAATCTTTACCTTCTGTTTTACATCATTGTACAAAATACGCTTGTATTAGGACTCCCTCAATGTACATCACTATGTAATGTCAGCACTTTATAAATAATAACATAAACACCACATACTGCAGTCATAGAACAAAATGGAAATCTGGCCAATGTTTGTCATATTCTCTACGACTGTTTTTTCCTAAGTCTGAAAGTTACAAGGTTTATTCTTATGTGCGTCTTTGGGGATCTTTAACTGCATCTAATGGAGATATTTACAGCTGCATAATTTAGAGCAATGGTCCTCAGGGAGGCTCCGCTGACTGTATGCCAAGTGAAAAGCATGGCACACCCTCTCATTACCACACAAATAAGCACTATCCAGTGCTGCTCTCTCAGTGACTAGTAAGCACGTGTCTAATACACACAAACCATGAGAGATGGGCACTATTAAGGTGGGTACACACGGAACGATTAGAGCTACGATGTGGACGTTCCCGAATAATTCGCACCTGTGAGTCGCTAACGACAGCCCCAGATCTTTTGAACATGCAAGAAGATCTGGGGCTGTCGTTAGCGATGCCATGTCGTCAAATGCAGCATGGCACCAGATTGTCGCTGCCGGCACTTGCCGATGCCGGGCACGATGTGACACATCGTGCCGTGGGTATGGACCATTACAGTCTACAGTAAACACACACAAAACTAAGGCAACGTATGCAAAGCATTACTAGGCTTTGTAGATGAATGCTTCCAAATACCAGTAACCCACTCTTATCATCATGTAAGCATTAACCCTTTCAGAAGTTGTGGAATGTAATACTGTACATTTATGTACAGAAAGAATAACCAAAAAAAAAAGAAAAAAATGAAAAGTAGATACACTACCTTTTCTCATTGTTTATAGAGATATCAGTGGACAAAAGTTATGAAATATTAGAAAGCTTACATAAAAGGAAGGCAGACGATTCCCTGTATTGCTTATATAGATCAGAGAGATGGCATAAAACAATGTCTGCGCCATTAAATAATGTGAGAGCCTCTAAGAAATATAAAATTGTACTGACCAAATGGTAAAATTACCGCCTTTAAATATATTGTTTCATTTAAAAGGCTTGAACGCACATAAAACTCTTCCAATGTGGCATAGCTGCGAACCCTTTCCTATTATGGTCAGCCAGGGGGATACATTCAATTGGTAGTTTGGTGTATAAAACTTTTAGGAAGCCCTTCACATTCCATCAGGCAGCTGAGAAGTGTAATTTTTTTGTCCTTTTCTTTTTGCCTATAATCAAGCTCAACAGAGCTATTCAATTGTAGCTCCGTTCGGGCATGAATGGCTCTTGGCGTCTGCATTTCAGCTTGCACATCCCGGGCATGGGAAGCTGAAATGCGTGAAATGTGACCCATTTGGGCACCCAAACAGCCCTTTTCTCGATCGTGCCCAGCACTGTGGTCGTCTAAAGTGACTGGAGATCGAGAGGCACCATTCAATTGTTGTTGTTTTTTTGCCCATAGAAGTTGGGTTTAGCCACAGTTGAATGGTGCCTCGCGATCTCCAGGCACTTTAGATGTTAGATCAAGGGCGCAAAACATCTGAATTCTGATCTATGTGGGCCAAATGATTAAAAATTTCTCAGACCAAGATTGGGTCAGTACCCAGGGCCATCTTTTCCATTGGGCTTAATGGGGATTGCCCAAGGGCCCCAGGAGTCTAGGCCAATAGCCGTGTCCCCTCTTTCCAGGGGTACCAGATGTTTAGAAAATCATCCCTAGGGGACCAGAGATATCAAACTTCAAAGCAGTGGTCCCCATCAGAGCCTGTAAATTGCTCTTCCCGGCTGGATATCTCTGGTTCTGTCTGACTTTAAGAGTTTTTCTGTGTGTATACTCCAAAAGCTGGGACTCACCCCTTCTGGTGGACACTTGCAGCTTGTCTCTACCGTACCCAGAGCGGAGATATCAGCGTTCCAAGCAACCGGTCCCTGCTCCAGCTCCATACGCCTGGGATGTGCAGTTTTATATTCTTGTCAGTGGGGTGCTTTGGCTCCTGAACCCCACCCCAAAAAACTTGGTACCTCCTGAAAGGTAGGACTCTTTACTTTTTTTTTTTTTATCCCATTAAAAGATAACAAATCCAGGAAACAGATATCTGGTCAAACAAGCTGCCATCCCATCAGATGATGATATTAAGCCCACTCCACTATTCACCCCTCCCCTGCGTATTAAACACTCCCTACCACCCTGGAAGTCATGTACCGGGGCTCCTTCACTCAGTCCAATGCCCCCTACTACAGTTTAGTGTTCTCTCTCCAGCCCTATCTCACTACACACCCCTTCCCCCCTTCATGCAGTAAAGAAGTAATTAGCAGAAATTACTGCTCCAGATCCTGCATGCTGATCGGAAGATGCTCGGGGATGTCCTAAAGCAGTTTCTCAAGTGAGGGGACGCACCTTAGCGGGTATGACAACCAGGCGTCCAAAGGAAGCATCCTGCAAGGCGGAAGTATCAAAAGGCATAGAATCTAATAAACGTGTTCACTGAGGACCACGTAGCCACCTTGCACAATTGTTCTGCGGATGGGCCTCGACGGGCCACCCAAGAGGGTCCAACAGACAGAGTAGAATGGCTTTAATAGCAGCAGGAGCTGGGAGTCCAGCCTGCGCATAAGCTTGTGCATTCACCATTCTAATCCATCTGGCCAAGGTTTGCTTATTCGCAGGCCAGACACGTTTGTGGAAACCAAACAGTACAAAGAGGGTATCTGACCTCCTGATAGAGGCAGTCCTCTCCACATATATACGGAGAGCCTGTACCACTTCCAAAGACCGTTCTTTGGAGGACAATTCGGAAGAGATGAAGGCTAGAACCCCAATCTCTTGATTAAAGTGAAAAGATGACACCACCTTAGCTAAATAACCAGGGGGAGTTCTAAGAACTGCTCGGTCACAATGAAATATCAAAAAGGGCGGACGACAAGACAGCGCCTATGTCTGACACCCTTCTAGCAGAGGCAACAGCCAGCAGAAACAGGACCTTGGCTGTGAGCCATTTAAGGTCCACTGACTCAAGAGGTTCAAATGGAGAGTATTCAGGACAACAGAAAAATCCAATGGAGCCAAAGGAGGGACATAGGGAGGCTGAATTCGCAGTACGCCCTGAGTGAATGTATGAATGTCAGGTATAGACGCAATTTTTCTCTGAAACCACACCGACAAGGCAGATATGTGAACCTTGAGGGAGGCCAGATGAAGTCCTAAATCCAGGCCTTGTAAAAAAAGCCAGAAGTCTGGAAGAACTAAACTTGGAAGCATCGTCATTCTTAGCAGCACACCAGGTGAAGTAAGAATTCCAAACCCTATAATAAATCCGTGCAGAAGCCAGTCTGCGGGCCTTCAACATAGTTTGGATAATCGCCTCGGAGAATCCTTTGACCCTCAGGAGTGAAGCTTCAAGAGCCACGCCGTCAAAGCCAGCCTGGCCAGGTTCGGGTAGACACAAGGGCCCTGAACGAGGTGGTCTGGGCATTAAGGAAGTAGAAAAGGACGCTCTATCGATAGACCCTGCAGGTCTGAGAACCAATGCTGTCTGGGCCACACTGGAGCGACTAGAAGTAGTATTACTCCTTCTTGCTTGGAATTCCGTAGTACCCTGGGTAGAAGTGACACTGAAGGGAACACGTAGGGCAGCCGAAAGTTCCATGGAATTGCCAGTGCATCCACGAGGATCCCTTGTTCTTGATTCGAAGACCGGAAGTTTGTGATTGTGTCGTCACGCCATCAGGTCTACATCTTGTAGACCCCACTTGTACCCTAGGAGTTGAAAGACTTCCGGATGAAGACCCCACTCTCCGGTGTGTACGTCCTGACGACTGAGGAAATCCGCTTACCAGTTGAGGACCCCCGGAATGAACACTGCCGATATTGCTGGCAGATGGCGTTCTGCCCAATTAAGGATGTTTGACACTTCCACTATTGCCATGCGACTTCGAGTGTCGCCTTGATGGTTTATGTATGCCACCATGGTAGCGTTGTCTGATTGTACTTGAACAGGCCTGTTCTATATCGGAGGCAGGGCAAGAGTCAAAGCATTGAACACTGCCCGCAATTCCAGAATGTTTATCGGGAGGAGAGATTCCTCATTAGTTCACTGACCCTGGAGAGAGTGCTGCTTCAGCACTGCGTCCCAACCCCTCAGACTGACGTCCGTAGTCAGTAGGACCCAGTTGGGGATCCAGAAGGGATGGCTCCTGCTCAACTGCTGGTCCTGTAGTCACCAGCTCAGGGACAGACAAACCTCCGGAGTCAAGGAGATCATTTGAGACCTGATCCGATGAGGCAGGCCATCCCACTTGGAAAGGATTAACCTCTGTAGAGGGCAGGAATGAAATTGAGCACACTCTACCATGTCGAAAGCCTACACCATGAGGCCTAGTACTTGCATCGCTGAGTGTATCGACACTCTTGGGCGAGAGAGGCAGTATCTGATCCTGTCCTGAAGTTTCAGGACTTTCTCTGGAGACAGAAACAGTCTTTGGCTGTGTGTGTCCAGCAGTGCCCCCAGGTGCATCATGCTCCGAGCAGGGACCACCCAGGATGTCTTCCAGTTGACGAGCCACCCGTGGGCTTGTAGGAAGTTTACCATCAGTTGCAGATGACTTAGGAGGACATCTTGGGAGTTTGCCAGGATCAGCAAGTCGTCCAGATACGGCAGGGTCCTGATTCCCTGACGACGCAGATGAGCTGTTAGCACGACCATAACATTGGTGAAGATCCAAGGAGCCGTGGCCAGTCCAAACGGCAGAGCCTGAAACTGATAGTGAGGGTTGCCAACAGCAAACCGCAGATATTGCTGATGCGATATGGCAATATGTATATGCAGATAAGCATCTTGTACATCCAGGGATACTATATAATCTCTGGGTTCCATGGCCAGTACAATCGAGGGCAGCATTTCCATACGGAACTTGGACACTCTCACAAATTTGTTCAGTGATTTGAAATGGAGTACAGGCCGGAAGGACCCATTGGGTTTCGGGACTAGAAACAGGGTTGAGTAGTATCCTCCGACTCCCTGGGACAGGGGTACCGGCACTACTACTGCTGTATCCAGGAGGGAACGCACAACCATTTGTAGAGCTTGCGCCTTCAACGGGTCCGAAGGAATAACCGTCGTGCAGAACTGGCGAGGAGGACGTCTCTTGAAAGAGAATGCGTACACGTGAGAGACGACTTCTCACACCCATGCGCCTGAAGTGATCTTTAACCAGGCCTGGGTGAACTGCAGAAGTCGGCCTCCCACCCTGGGATCCCGCAGGGGGAGGCCCGCCCCGTAATGCGCAGGCTTGTCATGTTTGTAAGCAGGCTGGAGGGCGGCCCAGGATTGCTTCATTTTGGGCTTAGTGGTTTTGGGAGCACGAGCTTGTCTCGGGTATGTCTGACCTTTTGCTTTCCCTTGAGGTCGAACGGAACGAAAAGTGGTACTCTTTGCCTTCAGTGCAGAAGGATTAGTATTCGGGAGAAATGCAGTCTTAGCAGCCACTAAGTCAGTCATGATCTTATTCAGATCTTCCCGAAATAGGATGTCTCCCTTAAAAGGAAGTACCTCCAAGGTCTTTTTGGAGTCCAGGTCCACCTTCCATGACCTCAACCATAGAATTCGGCGAGACAGGATGGACGTAGTTGACGCCTTATCCGTCATTTCACCTCCCTCAGAGGACGCCTCCTGAATATATTAGGAGTCGGTGGCAATATGAGACAGATATTGTCTGGCAGTGACAGATATATCCTGAGGCAGCTCATCCTCTATTGCCTGAACCCATGCTTCAATTTCTTTTGTGGCCCAGGAGGCTGCTATAGTGGGTTTATGTACAGCACCTGTAAGGGAGTAAATAGACTTCAGGCATCCCTCCACACGCTTATCTGTCGGTTCCTTCAGTGAGGTGACAGTGGTGACAGGCAGAGTAGATGACACCACAAGACGGGTGACATGGGAGTTCTCCGGCGGTGAATTTTCCTACTTGTTACACAACTCAGCAGGGAAAGGATAACGAGCTAGCATCTTTTTAGACAGGGAGAATTTCTTCCCTGGAGAAGACCAGGGTTCTTGACATATGTCTACTAAATGGTCAGAATGTGGCAAGACTACTTTAGCTACCTTCTGACGTTTAAACTGATCAGGTTTCTTAGATGCAGTAGTGGGATCTACATCATCATCGATTTGTAGAATCAGCTTAATAGCCTCCACTAGGTCAGGGACATCAACCTGAGTTGTAGGTTCCTCGTCAGAAGCAACTGTATCAGTGTCTGATGGATCAGTATACTCCCCATCCTCATCAGAAGTATCATCTGAGAAATTAGTGGATTGTGAGGAGGAAGCGGCCCGCTTAGATGACCCCTTGACCCCAGAGAGACGTGGGGTAGATTTTTGTTTAACCAAAGATTGATTCAGTTGTTGTATCTGGGTAGACAGAGCATCTGCCCAGGGCGGATTTACCACAGGGACAATATGTGGCTGCAATGGTACAGGAGGTCCCATAGGGGGCACATAATGTTTATCTCAAGCGTATTGAGCATAGATGAGAACGCCGCCCAAGGTGGCTCCTGATTGGTTACAGGAGCTGCGGACTGACTGGGAGATGTATGGCACGTATTACATAGACCATGATTCAAAGCTTCCCCCTCTGGCAAATCCCTGGCGCATGCGCTGCATGATACAAGCGCGTCCGTGGATTTCCCGCCCTTTGTGTTAGCCATTTTAGCGAATGCAACTGTAGAGCGTATGAGTACGAAATAGCAAGACAGAGTACAATACCTGTGAATAAATCCCCTAGTATGCGACAGCGTACACAGTACACAACACCAGCGTCTAAATCCAGTACTATGTGTCTGCGTACACAGTACACAACACCAGCGAGTACACAGTAGAATACACTTAACGGTAAATACTGTGCAGCACTACGAGACCCTGACGCACCTAGTCCTAGGGTACAGAATACAGTGCTAGATATAGCTGGGATACACTCAAAGTGAAATCCACATGGCAGATAAAGGCACACACAGTCACAGTGACAATGCAGATAATTATTTTAGTCAGACAACAAAATATATATATAACAATGCGCGGTCCGAGACCAGATGTATGTATCAGAATACTCGTACAATATATTCTGGTAGAGGTACACTTGTTCTTAACTAACACTGTCTTAAAATGACATGTTGAATACTTAAGTGTCTGTAAAATCACAGCGCTGATGAATCAGGCGGATTTACAGAGGAGACCTTGCACTGCAGTCCCAAAGACAAGTCGCAGCTACTGTGAGAAGATGGCGCCCAGAGTTTCAGTCAGGGAGTGAGGGAGAGTGTGAGGCAGCTCCAGAGCGGGAACACCAGTAATAGATGGCGGCTGGAGCTGGGGGAGGGGCTACAGGTCAAGCGCCTTTTTCCCCTATGCTGGTCCTCACCACCGGGTACTATTGAGCCTTATGAAAGTGGATATTTTACTATCCAACCTGTGCTCCTATGCCCTGGTGGATATAGTGGGGGCCGCAAGTACCCGGGAACATTGCCAGCGGGAGTATGCGACACCGCTGGGGAGGTGATGGAGCTGTAGCACAGTATGTCACACTGACATATGCAGTGCTGCAGCCCTTGAAGTCTTCTAAAAAGCTTTTCCAGGGCTGCCTAGCGCAGCCCCCATTTAGTGACCTGCTTCATGCAGGCACCAACTCTAAAACTGAGCTCACAGTGCCTGAAGGCGGGTATATAGAGGAGGCCACGCAATGCATTCTATGACAGTCTAAAGCTTTAGCCTGTTGGTGCCTATGGATCAAGATCCATCTCTACACCCCGATGTATATCCTGTGGAACACAGTGTACCCCGCTGCAGAAAAATAATGTGCACGCATGCTAAAATAGATGAAAAAAAGACTAAACTTAACGGCAGAAATGTGAATTAGGGGGGTCATTCCGAGTTGTTCGCTCGGTAAAAATCTTCGCATCGCAGCGATTTTCCGCGTAATGCGCATGCGCAATGTCCGCACTGCGACTGCGCCAAGTAAATTTGCTATGCACTTAGGAATTTTACTCACGGCATTTTCATCGTTCTGGCGATCGTAATGTGATTGACAGGAAATGGGTGTTACTGGGCGGAAACAGGCCGTTTTATGGGCGTGTGGGAAAAAACGCTACCGTTTCCGGAAAAAACGCAGGAGTGGCTGGAGAAACGGGGGAGTGTCTGGGCGAACGCTGGGTGTGTTTGTGACGTCAAACCAGGAACGACAAGCAGTGAAATGATCGCAGATGCCGAGTAAGTCTAAAGCTACTCAGAAACTGCTACGAGGTGTGTAATCGCAATATTGCGAATACATCATTCGCAATTTTAAGATGCTAAGATTCACTCCCAGTAGGCGGCGGCTTAGCATGAGCAAATCTGCTAAAATTCACTTGCGAGCGAACAACTCGGAATGACCCCCTAAAGCCGGTTTATCAGCTCACCGTGCATTGGACATGGCAACAAAAACGGTTGTGGCAATAAGATACTTTACTCCTAGATACACCACTGTTTGGGCAGAACTGGAAAGGATTACACTTATGTGGGAATTCAATTGTTTACTAAATTACAGATTACATTTGCCAGGGTAGTCTAAACAGCACTGATATGCCCCCAAAACCTAATCAAGGTGATTGATGAATCATTAAAATTTACGGGTTATGAAAATAAAAGCAGAAATTTCACAATAGATGCTTTCTGAGTTTGACAAATTTATAAAGCAGTTTCGTCTGATGGTACATGAACAGTTAAAATCACATGCAGACAAGAGTAGCCTTTGCCAGTACAAAAAAGTAGATAGCCAGCAGTGCACAGAGCAAACATTAATAACACATTATGACTAACAACCTACATTTATTTCACCTTCACCACTTGCAGACACTGCATGAAAGGGAAAACAAGTACAGTACAGATATAGGAAGCGGAGGGTGGATAGAGATGGTAATCAATAGAACATTTACCAAAAGTATACACATTGTAGTCTTAATACAACGCCCATTCTGGTAGGTCACCATAAAAAACATATGGTTCAACTTGGCTGGAAAGCAAAAGTGTTAAATTAAACTACACCAGCATCATAAGTAACTCTGCCAAACCAGTACCCTATTATCCTACATGTAAATGACCGACTTCATTTATTCCATGACAACGCTCATTCAACAAATTTGAAACACCCATTACCCCTATTCCTCTGAAATATCTGTATACAAATATTTTTTTGCTAACAAGTAACACTGCTCACCATAGTTTGCATCTATTCATTGTACTGATGGGGTGGACACCAAAAGCAGTTACATTTAGCCAATAGTCACATTATTTGTGATATTAGATCAGTAAGCAAAGAAGAAACAGGCAGTGTTAGACCGCTATATTATTAATAGGTATAGCTGCCGCTGGACCTACAGTAGCAATCTATCAGGATACGGATACTTAAGGGCCCTACACAGACAGATAAAATGCACAATATGAACGTTCTCGTTCATTAATGAGCGAGAACTCGTTCATATCGTACAATGGGGGTAATTCCAAATTGATCGCAGCAGGAATTTTGTTAGCAGTTGGGCAAAACCATGTACACTGCAGGGGAGGCAGATTTAACATGTGCAGAGAGAGTTAAATTTGGGTGAGGTGTGTTCAATCTGCAATCTAATTTGCAGTGTAAAAATAAAGCAGCCAGTATTTACCCTGCACAGAAACAAAATAACCCACCCAAATCTAACTCTTTCTGCACGTTATATCTGCTTCCCCTGCAGTGCACATGGTTTTGCCCAACTGCTAACAAAATTCCTGCTGCGATCAACTTGGAATCACCCCCAATGTGTAGGCACCAACGTCATCACGCCAGCCGGAAGTGACGTCTCGCGGCGCTCTGCGTACTTCCGGTTAGGGAGAGGCGACGCCAGCTACCGCATCTTGCAGACTGTGTACATCCGTGATCAGAGGACTCCAGGTAGGATAGGGAAAGTTAGACCACCTGCCGGGGGACCTTACCATAGCATCCGGATAACATCTTGCACATAACCGCCGTGGAGATCGGGACTTTTGAAAAACAGTCAAAAAAGAGCTTAAACATTATCAGTGCTATTTGCACCTTATATTGCTCCCTAATCTGTTTTTTTTCTTTTCAGCATTTTGGCTATACACATAATACATACTTATACAAGCGCACCATGTATACACATTTGGCACCAACGATTAACGATGCGCGGACTCGCGCTCATTAATCGTTGGTGCCGGGTCGCTTATGCATTCAGACCAATATGGACGAGATTGTCCATATTAGCATGCATTGCTATGGAGCTGGGTGACGGGGGGAGTGAAGAAAATTCACTCCCCCTGTCACCCGTATCCGCCGTCGGGCAGCTCGGCGGCGTATCTGCCAGTGTGTAGAGTCCATAACCCTTACATACAGTAGTAAATCAGCTTACAGTACATCGTCTTTTTATCTGCAACTACTAAAGTTGTTTTTTAATTTATACTTGAACAATGTAAAACGAAGCTCTAATATCTCATGTGATCTCGTCAGGCAGGTTTAGGCTGCGGGGGAAGGGTTAGGTTTAGGTTGCAGGGAGAGGAGTTAGTTTTAGGCACCACTGAGGAGGGTTAGGCTGCTGGGAAGGAGGGTTAGGGGCCATTGGTGGAAGGCAAGTATACTTACCTTCCCCTGTCAGGATTCTGAACATCAGAATACCGTGGTCTGTATTCTGAACGCTGAAATCCCAACCTCCGGCATTTCAGTCCCAGCCCTATCTCACAACAGTTCCATGTGTAATAACTATAGCCCCAACGTCCTTTTCCTCTCATGATTGATGCCAAGTCATACAGAGGACTACACCAAGTACTATTTTGCCATAAAGACTGAAGTTGTATTCAATGAAAGGGGTAATTACTGTAACAGCCTATTGCAAATCTTCTGTCCTACTGTGGCACCAACACCTTTTATTGATACACTGAATATACTGATCACCTGTCTTGTCACCAAAAAAAATTTTCTCTGTACTGATTTTATGCAAAGTGCTTTTGATTACTTTGGGTAAATTTTTTTCTTTCAATGTAATGCAATGTATTATTGCAGTGCAAAATGCTTTAATAAAAAATGTAAAAAGAAAAAAAGACGCTAATAATTAATAGCTGTTGTACAGTGTGCCTCGCTTTTCACCTCTCTACACACAGACGTTGAGGTGTGCCGCGCGGGCCATTTAGGCTCATCACTAGAAAACCCAGGCGCTTTGTGCATGGTAAATGACAGTGATTGCCTCCTATTGATGGAATTAGTGTTAGAAAAAAGTACTGCTTAGCAGGAATGAGAATTGCACAACAGAACGGCGCAGCTACTGCAATTACGGAATATGCTTAATGCACATCAGCAGACACTATTAGTGTTCACTCTAGGAGTGAAAAGGGGCAGGGCGCCGGACTCCGGGGGCACATGTGCGCGTGCGCGGCGTAACCGCGCGTGCGCGCCCAAAACGGGGGCGTGGCCACACAAATTAGGGGGCGTGGCCACACCTACGTAATTTTAGGGGCGGGGCGGCCCACCGATGCTACTATAGAGAGCGTCTGTGGCCGGCGACGTCACTGTTGGGGGCGTGCCCAGCACCTCCGTCGGTACTGGGCTTCCCCCAGCCCTCTCCCAATGCGTGAATGGATGCCGCGCGCATGCGCACGGCATCTATACACGCCAGGAGGGCAGGAAGCGGGCGGCTGTTCTAGCAGGGCACCGCAAAAGGGGCAGGGCGGGTTTTGCCTGCTAAAAAACGGGCAGGGCGCGGCGCCCTGCTAAAACAGCCTAGAGTGAACACTAACTATAACAACATGCATAAACATAGAACTAAATATATCACAAATAAAAACCCTAAGTCAGGCATGTCCAAACTGTGGCCCTCCAGCTGTTGTGAAACTACATATCCCAGCATGCCCTGACACAGTATTGCTGTCAGAGAATGCTAAACCTGTGTCAGGGCATGCTGGGATATGTAGTTTCTCAACAGCTGGAGGGCCGCAGTTTGGACATGCCTGCCCTAAGTAAAGGATTTCCTGGTGAAGCATTCGTGCTGTGCTGGTTTATATCTTATTCTTATTTATCAGTAACTGCGAGCAGTGCAACTGTGACAGACTGAGCAGCCTGTGGTGAAGCCTTTGTAGTACATTGACATGTACGTGGTCTTTACAATGTAAAGCCGCATGTGAAATACAACATATGGATTCTGAAGAGCCAATCCCATTATGTAAAACGGAACAGACATGCTGGTTTCTGAGTAACAGTAGTTCTAGGTCACCTAAATAGCATTTTATTACTGGCTACATTGTACACTATGGGGGAAATGTAATTGCTTTTAATCTAGATGGCGCCCGATGGCAGCAATTCAATTGTTCTGCCGTTTGGGCGCACATTAGCCACCGAGGTCACATTTTTTCACGCAGCCTCCTGAGGTGCGAGAAAAAAAAATATATGCAAACTCTGCAATTTGGGGGACCAAACAGTAGTTTGGACACTCAAAGCAGGGTGAGCAGACAAGATGAACGGTTTTAAATGGGAGGCTGTTTGTGCACAACATACATAGGCACCCAAACAAAAATATGTATAACTAATCATGAAGAATAAATATGGGTGTACAGACAGGAGCATCCTCAGTGATAACTGTAGAACAGGGGTGTCAAAGACAAGGCCCGCGGGCCAAATCCGGCCCGCCAGACCTCGTCTGATGGCCCGCGGTGCCGCCGCCATGAAACCCCCTTCTCCCGAGTGCCCAGCTCGGGGGGGCGGGGTTTTGCGGAATGACGCGATTGCGTCGTGACGTCACGGCGCAAACGCGTCATTCAACGAAACCCCGTCGGAGGAGGGAGAAGGGAGCCGCGCAGACGAGGAGGGAGAGGCGGCTGAAGAGCGGCGAGAACCGCTTCAAATGTAAGTCAGCCCCTCTCCCTTCCTCTCTTTCTTTCTCTCTCTCTCCCTCCTTCCACCACCTGCTGCAATGTGTAAAATGGGGACCTGTGCCTGCCACAATGTGTAAAATGGGGACCTGTACCTGCCGCTATGTGTAAAATGGGGACCTGTGCCTGCCGCTATGTGTAAAATGGGGACCTGTGCCTGCCACAATGTGTAAAATGGGGACCTGTGCCTGCCACAATGTGTAAAATGGGGACCTGTGCCTGCCACAATGTGTAAAATGGGGACCTGTGCCTGCCACAATGTGTAAAATGGGGACCTGTGCCTGCCACAATGTGTAAAATGGGGACCTGTGCCTGCCGCTATGTGTAAAATGGGGACCTGTGCCTGCCACAATGTGTAAAATGGGGACCTGTGCCTGCCACAATGTGTAAAATGGGGACCTGTACCTGCCGCTATGTGTAAAATGGGGACCTGTGCCTGCCACAATGTGTAAAATGGGGACCTGTGCCTGCCACAATGTGTAAAATGGGGACCTGTGCCTGCCACAATGTGTAAAATGGGGACCTGTGCCTGCCACAATGTGTAAAATGGGGACCTGTGCCTGCCACAATGTGTAAAATGGGGACCTGTGCCTGCCGCAATGTGTAAAATGGGGACCTGTGCCTGCCGCAATGTGTAAAATGGGGACCTGTGCACTATAAAAGGGGGCACATGGCTGGGCACTATAAAAGGGGGCACATGGCTGGGCACTTTAAAAGGGGGCAGATGGCTGGGCACATATAAGGCAGGTGGAGCGGTAAATTTTGGATAGACCTACAGATACAACCGGCCCTTTGATGGGGACCAAACTGCTGATGCGGCCCCCGATGAATTTGAGTTTGACACCCCTGCTGTAGAAAGTCTTTGAAAACACTGCCTCTGAGTGACCAGCATAGTGTCACAGTGTCAGCATCAAGCAGTAACACATCCTTGCCTGCTCTCCAACTCACGATTTTTCAGATAGCTCCCCGCACCCACGGAAGAGAGGCCAAATCTCCTGTATCCCACCCACTTCCTAGTGAAGCGGGCAGGATTAAATTATACCCGGGATTTGCAGAACTGTATGGAGGGAGTGGGGCTAAAAGATGTAAAATTGCATCTTTTAGTCCCAGCCCCTCCCCATGGACTACGGGGCAGGGCCTAGTAAAGTTACAGCTGCCCCAGAAGTGGCCAGCAGAGTCTCCTCTGACATTACAGCTTGCCTACAGGCTGCATTAAGCTCATTCCTGGGCCAGCTTTCTCTATCACTCACAGCTCTACTGATGTCAGGTCTTGGAGGGCAAAGGACATCAACAGGGCACCAGACTAAAGCTCTCCTGTGCCAATGGGGTTGCCCCTTTTTATCTTTCTATAGTAAATAATAAGAATTTACTTACCGATAATTCTATTTCTCGTAGTCCGTAGTGGATGCTGGGGACTCCGTAAGGACCATGGGGAATAGCGGCTCCGCAGGAGACTGGGCACAAAAGTAAAGCTTTAGAACTACCTGGTGTGCACTGGCTCCTCCCCCCATGACCCTCCTCCAAGCCTCAGTTAGGATACTGTGCCCGGACGAGCGTACACAATAAGGAAGGATTTTGAATCCCGGGTAAGACTCATACCAGCCACACCAATCACACTGTACAACTCGTGATCTAAACCCAGTTAACAGCATGAGAACAGAGGAGCCTCTAGAAAAGATGGCTCACTACAGCAATAACCCGATTTTTTGGTAACAATAACTATGTACCAGTATTGCAGACAATCCGCACTTGGGATGGGCGCCCAGCATCCACTACGGACTACGAGAAATAGAATTATCGGTAAGTAAATTCTTATTTTCTCTAACGTCCTAAGTGGATGCTGGGGACTCCGTAAGGACCATGGGGATTATACCAAAGCTCCCAAACGGGCGGGAGAGTGCGGATGACTCTGCAGCACCAAATGAGAGAACTCCAGGTCCTCCTCAGCCAGGGTATCAATTTTGTAGAATTTTACAAACGTATTTGCTCCTAACCAAGTAGCTGCTCGGCAAAGTTGTAAAGCCGAGACCCCTCGGGCAGCCGCCCAAGATGAGCCCATCTTCCTTGTGGAGTGGACATTTACAGATTTTTGGCTGTGGCAGGCCTGCCATAGAATGTGCAAGCTGAATTGTACTACAAATCCAACGAGCAATAGTCTGCTTAGAAGCAGGAGCACCCAGCTTGTTGGGTGCATACAGGATAAACAGCGAGTCAGATTTTCTGACTCCAGCCGTCCTGGAAACATATTTTCAGGGCCCTGACAACGTCTAGCAACTTGGAGTCCTCCAAGTCCCTAGTAGCCGCAGGCACCACAATAGGTTGGTTCAGGTGAAACGCTGAAACCACCTTAGGGAGAAACTGAGGACGAGTCCTCAATTCCGCCCTGTCCGAATGGAAAATCAGATAAGGGCTTTTACAGGATAAAGCCGCCAATTCTGACACGCGCCTGGCCCAGGCCAGGGCCAACAGCATGACCACTTTCCATGTGAGATATTTTAACTCCACAGATTTAAGTGGTTCAAACCAATGTGACTTTTGGAACCCAAAAACTACATTGAGATCCCAAGGTGCCACTGGAGGCACAAAAGGAGGCTGTATATGCAGTACCCCTTTTACAACGTCTGAACTTAAGGGACTGAAGCTAGTTCTTTTTGGAAGAAAATTGACAGGGCCGAAATTTGAACCTTAATGGACCCCAATTTCAGGCCCATAGACACTCCTGTTTGCAGGAAATGTAGGAATCGACCCAGTTGAATTTCCTCCGTCTGGCCTTACTGGCCTCGCACCACGCAACATATTTTCGCCAAATGCGGTGATAATGTTTTGCGGTTACATCCTTCCTGGTTTTGATCAGGATAGGGATGACTTCATCCGGAATGCCTTTTTTCCTTCAGGATCCGGCGTTCAACCGCCATGCCGTCAAACGCAGCCGCGGTAAGTCTTGGAACAGACAGGGTCCTTGCTGGAGCAGGTCCCTTCTTAGAGGTAGAGGCCACGGATCCTCCGTGAGCATCTCTTGAAGTTCCGGTTACCAAGTCCTTCTTGGCCAATCCGGAGCCACGAATATAGTGCTTACTCCTCTCCATCTTATCAATCTCAGTACCTTGGGTATGAGAGGCAGATGAGGGAACACATACACTGACTGGTACACCCACGGTGTTACCAGAGCGTCTATAGCTATTGCCTGAGGGTCCCTTGACCTGGCGCAATACCTGTCGAGTTTTTCCCAACGGTTTATAATCATGTGGAAGACTTCTGGGTGAAGTCCCCACTCTCCCGGGTGGAGGTCGTGTCTGCTGAGGAAGTCTGCTTCCCAGTTGTCCACTCCCGGAATTGCTGACAGTGCTATCACATGATTTTCCGCCCAGCGAAGAATCCTTGCAGCTTCTGCCATTGCCCTCCTGCTTCTTGTGCCACCCTGTCTGTTTACGTGGGTGACTGCCGTGATGTTGTCCGACTGGATCAACACCGGCTGACCTTGAAGCAGAGGACTTGCTAAGCTTAGAGCATTGTAAATGGCCCTTAGCTTCAGGATATTTATGTGAAGTGATGTCTCCAGGCTTGACCATAAGCCCTGGAAATTCCTTCCCTGTGTGACTGCTCCCCAGCCTCGCAGGCTGGCATCCGTGGTCACCAGGACCCAGTCCTGAATGCCGAATCTGCGGCCCTCTAGAAGATGAGCACTCTGCAACCAACACAGGAGGGACACCCTTGTTCTTGGTGACAGGGTTATCCGCTGATGCATCTGAAGATGCGACCCGCGGACCATTTGTCCAGCAGGTCCCACTGGAAAGTTCTTGCGTGGAATCTGCCGAATGGGATTGCTTCGTAGGAAGCCACCATTTTACCCAGAACCCTTGTGCATTGATGCACTGAGACTTGGCTCGGTTTTAGGAGGTTCCTGACTAGCTCGGATAACTCCCTGGCTTTCTCCTCCGGGAGAAACACCTTTTTCTGGACTGTGTCCAGGATCATCCCTAGGAACAGAAGACGAGTCGTCTGAACCAGCTGCGATTTTGGAATATTAAGAATCCAATCGTGCTGCCGCAACACTACCTGAGATAGTGCTACACCGACCTTCAACTGTTCCCTGGATCTTACCCTTATCAGGGAATCGTCCAAGTAAGGGATAACTAAAATTCCCTTCCGTCGAAGGAATATCATCATTTCGCCCATTACCTTGGTAAAGACCCGGGGTGCCGTGGACCATCCATACGGCAGCGTCTGAACTGATAGTGACAGTTCTGTACCATAAACCTGAGGTACCCTTGGTGAGAACGGTAAATTTGGACATGAAGGTAAGCATCCTTGATGTCCCGAGACATCATGTAGTCCCCTTCTTCCAGGTTCGCAATCACTGCTCTGAGTGACTCAATCTTGAATTTGAACCTCTGTATGTAAGTGTTCAAAGATTTTAGATTTAGAATCGGTCTCACCGAGCCGTCCGGCTTCGGTACCACAACAATGTGGAATAATACCCCGTTCCCTGTTGCAGGAGGGGTACCTTGATTATCACCTGCTGGGAATACAGCTTGTGAATGGCTTCCAAAACTGTCTCCCTGTCAGAAGGAGACATCGGTAAAGCCGACTTTAGGAAACGGCGAGGGGGAGACGTCTCGAATTCCAATTTGTACCCCTGAGATATCACCTGAAGGATCCAGGGGTCTACTTGCGAGTGAGCCCACTGCGCGCTGAAATTTATTGAGACCTTGCCTGATTCTGCTTGTAAAGCCCCAGCGTCATACTGAGGGCTTGGCAGAGGCGGGAGAGGGTTTCTGTTCCTGGGAACTGGCTGATTTCTGCAGCCTTTTTCCTCTCCCTCTGTCACGGGGCAGAAATGAGGAACCTTTTGCCCGCTTGTCCACGAAAAGACTGCGCCTAATAATACGGCGTCTTCTCATGTTGAGAGGCGACCTGGGGTACAAACGTGGATTTCCCAGCTGTTGCCGTGGCCACCAGGTCTGAAAGACCGACCCCAAATAACTCCTCCCCTTAATAAGGCAATACTTCCAAATGCCGTTTGAAATCCGCATCACCTGACCACTGTCGTGTCCATAACCCTCTACTGGTAGAAATGGACAACGCACTTAGACTTGATGCCAGTCGGCAAATATTCCGCTGTGCATCACGCATATATAGAAATGCATCTTTTAAATGCTCTATAGGCAAAAATATACTGTCCCTATCTAGGGTATCAATATTTTCAGTCAGGGAATCCGACCACGCCAACCCAGCACTGCACATCCAGGCTGAGGCGATTGCTGGTCGCAGTATAACACCAGTATGTGTGTAAATACATTTTAGGATACCCTCCTGCTTTCTATCAGCAGGATCCTTAAGGGCGGCCATCTCAGGAGAGGGTAGAGCCCTTACAAGCGTGTGAGCGCTTTATCCACCCTAGAGGGTGTTTCCCAACGCACCCTAACCTCTGGCGGGAAAGGATATAATGCCAATAACATTTTAGAAATTATCAGTTGTTATCGGGGGAAACCCACGCATCATCACTCACCTCATTTAATTTCTCAGATTCAGGAAAACTACAGGTAGTTTTTCCTCACCGAACATAATACCCCTTTTTGGTGGTACTCGTATTATCAGAAATGTGTAAAACATTTTTCATTGCCTCCATCATGTAACGTGTGGCCCTACTGGAAGTCACATTTGTCTCTTCACCGTCGACACTGGAGTCAGTATCCGTGTCGGCGTCTATATCTGCCATCTGAGGTAACGGGCGCTTTAGAGCCCCTGACGGCCTATGAGACGTCTGGACAGGCACAAGCTGAGTAGCCGGCTGTCTCATGTCAACCACTGTCTTTTATACAGAGCTGACACTGTCACGTAATTCCTTCCAACAGTTCATCCACTCAGGTGTCGACCCCCTAGGGGGTGACATCACTATTACAGGCAATCTGCTCCGTCTCCACATCATTTTTCTCCTCATACATGTCGACACAAACGTACCGACATACAGCACACACACAGGGAATGCTCTGATAGAGGACAGGACCCCACTAGCCCTTTGGGGAGACAGAGGGAGAGTTTGCCAGCACACACCAGAGCAAACAAAAAAGAGTTATGTGTGCATAGGCGCCTTTGTAACAAAGATGAGAGGATAATGTAAAACAATATTTATTTAAAAACATAGAAGCATAGACAGCATAACAAAATACAATGAACATATATATTGCACTTGTCCCAAAAAGATTTCTCACCCTCTAATGGATTTGCGGTGGGCAGATGGCTTTCTCAGCAAAAAAGCGATCAGTTCCCAGTGTGGTTCAGATGGCACCACCGCAAAAAGCTTTTGTCTTTAGAAGGCTGAGTAGGGATTCAGTCGGTGCATTCAAAATAGGGTATCCATATCGTCCAAACAACGCGTTTCGGAGTGTGCAACTCCTTTTTCAAGCTTGGATGGTATGGATCACAACCAAATGGATATTTATACCCTTACTAATTGACACAATTTTTCAATTATTCCCATTTCCGGTTTCGCCGACCGGAAGTGACGATTATATATAGGCAAAACTACTAGAAGCCTTAAAACAAGAACAGCAGAACACATTTATAATATTAAGAAGGGTCTCAGTACCCATCCCTTGTCTGAACACTTTTCAGTGGTTCATAACAAATGCGAAAAGGGAATAAAAAGATTCCTTGGGATCCAATTAATTAAAGGAAATTGGAAATATAAAAATACAGAAAGAAAACTTGCGCAGAGTGAAATGAAGTGGATCTACACCTTGAACACTTTACAACCTGAAGGACATAATTTTGATTTTGAGTTGAAATGGTTTTTAGAGTAATTTTAACCATTGTATGTGATTCTTAATTGTTTTTATCTTCTTCTCTCTGAGCCTTATATTAGAATGAAGATTCTTTTGGATTTTTGAGATGCCTATCTCCCGGTATTAGGGACGGACTGGCCCGGAATACACAGTACGGCAAAGTTTTGGTGAGGAGATATGACAGTGGATCTAATTCCCTCTTCTTTTCTGCAAAATACTTCTCAAATGAATCGAAAAAGGAATCTACAAATGGCCGTTATGTGGAACGCAGCGGTGGAACACATATGTCACATCCGGCAAAGTGATTTCGGAAGTCTTTTCCATTTTTAATGACAAAGTTTTTGTTTGGGGACATTTTTGTACATTTTTTCTATATGTATATGTGGATCTTATGTATATGTTAATAGATCAAATAGAAGGGATTCTTTCTTTTAAAATTTAGAAGTTTGTAGATCCCCAGCATAAGTATATGATTGAAATTCTTAAATTCTAAAATGGCCACCGTTTGGAACGCAGCGGTGGAACGCATGCGTCACTTCCGGTCGGCGAAAACGGAAGAAAGTTCTTGTTTTCGCTTTTGGTGACCGTGAAGTCCATTAGATAATGAGTAACAGGCGGATGTGCCTGCACATAAGTGCTGGGGGTAATATATATTATATGGAATATTACGACATAGAGATACTGAGACGCAACCGGAAGTGATGAACTGCATACGTCACTTCCGGTCGGCGAAACCGGAAATGGGAATAATTGAAAAATTGTGTCAATTAGTAAGGGTATAAATATCCATTTGGTTGTGATCCATACCATCCAAGCTTGAAAAAGGAGTTGCACACTCCGAAACGCGTTGTTTGGACGATATGGATACCCTATTTTGAATGCACCGACTGAATCCCTACTCAGCCTTCTAAAGACAAAAGCTTTTTGCGGTGGTGCCATCTGAACCACACTGGGAACTGATCGCTTTTTTGCTGAGAAAGCCATCTGCCCACCGCAAATCCATTAGAGGGTGAGAAATCTTTTTGGGACAAGTGCAATATATATGTTCATTGTATTTTGTTATGCTGTCTATGCTTCTATGTTTTTAAATAAATATTGTTTTACATTATCCTCTCATCTTTGTTACAAAGGCGCCTATGCACACATAACTCTTTTTTGTTTGCATTGTACCACAGGGATTTGGTGTTCCCTTTTTCTGTGTGACGGCTGCCCACTGTAACATTTATTGCGCACTTTGGATCTACCTTTTATCTTTGAGCACACACCAGAGCGCTATATATCTATACAGGGATAACCTTATATAAGTGTTTTTCCCCTTATAGCTGCTGTATTTTAATACTGCGCGTAATTAGTGCCCCCCCTCTCTTTTTTAACCCTTTCTGTAGTGTAGTGACTGCAGGGGAGAGCCAGGGAGCTTCCCTCCAACGGAGCTGTGAGGGAAAATGGCGCCAGTGTGCTGAGGAGATAGGCTCCGCCCCCTTATCGGCGGCCTTATCACCCGTTTTTCTATGTATTCTGGCAGGGGTTAAATGCATCCATATAGCCCAGGAGCTATATGTGATGCATTTTTTGCCATCCAAGGTGTTTTTATTGCGTCTCATGGCACCCCCCCCCCCAGCGCCCTGCACCCTCAGTGACCGGAGTGTGAAGTGTGCTGAGAGCAATGGCGCACAGCTGCAGTGCTGTGCGCTACCTTGTTGAAGACAGGACGTCTTCTGCCGCCAATTTTCCGGACCTCTTCTGTCTTCTGGCTCTGTAAGGGGGCCGGCGGCGCGGCTCTGGGACCCATCCATGGCTGGGCCTGTGATCGTCCCTCTGGAGCTAATGTCCAGTAGCCTAAGAAGCCCAATCCACTCTGCACGCAGGTGAGTTCGCTTCTTCTCCCCTTAGTCCCTCGATGCAGTGAGCCTGTTGCCAGCAGGTCTCACTGAAAATAAAAAACCTAAAACTAAACTTTTCACTAAGCAGCTCAGGAGAGCCACCTAGTGTGCACCCTTCTCGTTCGGGCACAAAAATCTAACTGAGGCTTGGAGGAGGGTCATGGGGGGAGGAGCCAGTGCACACCAGGTAGTTCTAAAGCTTTACTTTTGTGCCCAGTCTCCTGCGGAGCCGCTATTCCCCATGGTCCTTACGGAGTCCCCAGCATCCACTTAGGACGTTAGAGAAAAAACACACAAATACATCACACAATAAAAAGGACCTGGGAAATTATCTCTATAAATAATGCCCAAGGCATTTTATCAGGAAGTAGTTAAGAGAAAGTGATTTGCTGTATTAATAAAGTGCAGGACAATATTCCCTAGCGCTCGGAGTCATGGTATCTTATGTAAGGGTAGAGTAGAAGAGGAAATCATTCTTTATTCATGTTTAAAACGGTGTTTATTGAATCGCCTTAGTACGTGCGGTATCTGCAGACATTTCTGTGCCTGTATCTATGACATGCTATTGATTAGACCCTTCTATCATATATAGGGTGTGCTATGTTGGCAGTGTATACTGCAGTGTATAAGGTCATTTGCTGACGGAAGGAGATATAAAGGAAATCCTCAAGATACAGACCAGCTACTGTTGCTTATAGCAGGAATATAATCACCATCATCATCAGATGCCACAAAATCCTGCAACACTGGACAGCCAGCACAAATTAAACAAAATAAAAAACAATAACAAATTACATGTACAGTACAAACCAAACAAGCACAATTAAAAGGTAGCAATTAACAAAACTACATAAGTACAATTAAGATAAAAACAGAACACTCACAGAGAACCAGTAATGCAGAAGAACGTTACATGCGCATTTAAGGTAGGCAAGGAAGATGTGAATAAGAGTAGTAGGTGGAGATAGGGCCCTGCTTGTAAGAACTTACAGTCAAGAGGCAGGACGAAAGCAGAGACATAAAGGGCGGGATGTATCAAGTGGCAAACAAAATGCAATCAAACATATGTATTATCATCTGTATTATAATTCTATTGGGCTGCAATGTGCCCCATGCAGCATTCAATTTCCGGAGTTTGTGCCAGATAAGTAACGCCATCTATAGATGGTGTTACCTATAGATCCCCATGGGCTTCTTACAGCAATGAGTTCTTAAGGGTCAATTCAATTCAGCTGGGATTGAATAGTGCCGGGAATTAACTCCCAATGCTATTTAATTCAGTGCGATGTGATGCCTGACGAGAGGATTTCTGGGGTGCGAGCAGAAATCCAACAAAAGTGCTGGTGTGATGCTGTTTTCTGCCCTTAACGCGCCTGAAGCAGCATCGCGCCTGGCACTTAAGTCGGGGAACGCCAGTTCTCGTGACAAAACACCCTGTTTAGTTTGAGAAAACCAGCCTTCTCCAACTTAACAGCGCGCTGAATTGAATAGCATCGGAATCTAATTCCCAGCACTATTCAATCTGCGCTGAATTGAATTGACTCCTTAGAGCAGAGATTTTCAACCTTTTACAACTCGCGGCACCCTGAACTAGATTTAAATATTGCCAAGGCACACTCAAATATAATGGTGATGCATGGTGCAGTTGCGTGACCTAGGATGTCATCTCACAGCTTCTCCATAGGTAACGCTTGAGCCACATCTGAGAAAGCCAGAAGAGCCCAACACTGCCCGGGCCCAAAATAAGAACTGGCTCTGTAACCACTAAACCCACCAGTATTGATCATTCCAGGGCCTCAGTAGCAGCAAAACACTGACAGACCTGGCTCTGCTACTATGGCGGCACACATGGAGACTGCTCAGGGCACACTAGTGTGCCATGGCACAGTGGTTGAAAAACACTGCCTTAGAGAGCTAGCCGAGGTCAAGCAAGCGCAATAGGTCTTGAACACAGAAATCTTCTCATCACAAGGGACAGCTCTTCTAAAAAGACCTGTCCCAGGCATAAGCTAATAAATGCCACCATCCATGTGATAATGAGCAGTATGTATTGCATAGTACATGCAATACGCGATACATTCTGCCCTAGGACTTGATGCGTCGTGGCAGGTAAAGTGTATGTAAAGATTAGGGCAAGAACAAGTTAAGTAGGCTATAGTGGGTATTTAGAGAGCACACCTGATGGATGTGGAGTTTGGTGGAGGGTATTCCATAGATGGGGAGCAGCACAGTAGAAGTCTTGTAGGTGGGAGCAAATGGAGGATATCACAGATGGTGGTGGTGGTGGGGGTTGTTCGGGTGGGGTTGCTGTATCTTGTGTAGAGGTCATGAGAAGGACAACTGAAACAGTCAAGGAACTCATTTGGTTATTACATGCAAATTCTCCAAATCACTAATCTTTGTACTAGTAGGGGGCGGTTCAGTTGTGTCGGGTGTCCCCTGTTGGGCGTCTATAAGAATGGGCGCCCGACAGAGCAATTCCATTGTTTCTCTGTTTGGGTGCCCATTAGCATTTAACGCACCTGAAAGCACTGGATTTTAGCTGCGCTAAGTTCTTGTTTGGACGTCTAACGTCCTGGTTTGGGTGCTCAAACTACGGACTTTTCACATATTTTTTCTCGCACCTCTAGAGGCTGCAAGAAAACTTTTGTCTGCTGCAGCTAAAGGTGTGTCTGATTGGAGAAACAATTGAATTGCTCCAATAAGATGCTTATTCATTTAGACACACAGCATATGGCACCTGGAACATTTGAAATGCCCCTGCAAAGTGTTGTCAAAGGCTGGGTACACACCAGACAGACATGATAGTAGACCAATTCAGGCAAGTATACACACTTACCAATCGGCCGCTCAATGTGTTGGTCCTCTCATCCAGCTGTGACGTCAGCCCCTACATCCGCAAACCACCCGTACGCACAGACAGATGAGCTGATATATCTTTAGATATATTGCCCATCAGCTGTGCTGCACAAAGGACGCAAAGTGTCTATGAACTACATTGTTCGCAGCCATAAGGGGCTACACACCTGTTGCAGCATGGCATTCCCTGTCGCTGTTGCCCTCTGCAAGTGTGTATGTACTTACTAATGCAGAGTCCTGTTGCTATCAGCAGGCTATACATTCTTCTAGTGTGTACCCAGCTCTAGATACAGTAAAAAAAAAAAAAAAAAAAATGGAAAAAAAAAAAAAAAATTTTTTTTTATCTTTATAAAATTTGTTTTATTTTTATAAACAAGGCGTAGCTCCTGACCAATGTAAATAATGATACCATTCAAATTTGCATGATACTACTTGCTATATTTGTGCATATACTGCACTTGTTTGAGAATATGTTATTTTGGGAAGGAAATACAATGGACCAATCATGTTTGTCATTTATCCAAATCCTACAATGTTTTATCAAAGAGTAATAAACCACTATTGCCAAATGTTGTATGGTGAAGTTGTTTTCACAGTTGAAATGTGCTTAGATAGCTGAATTGTAAAACCTTATACTTTAGCTGTTGTCTGCTAAAAAAAAACAAAAAAAAACCACTTCCTTAAATTATTAATTAATGTCTGTACACATAGGAATGCAGATTGGTGCATCATTATACGGACCACACTACTGAAACTTACACCAGCCCTAAGCAGGTAAGGCCTCCTATACCTGTGTAGTGTTCATTCTAGCACCCTGCACCTGTCACAACACATGCAGTTCTCCTTTCCTGCCTTGTCTGTCACTCTCTGCTACTTACAGCAACACTGTGGTCTGTATCTCAGCACTGATGTACATTTTGTAGAATATACAGAGGATAAACATGTACAATTAAAAAAACCTACAATGGTACAGATAAATGAGCACAATTTTTTCTCCATGTGCAGAGCATTTATGAAGTCACCGAGTAGCAGGGCCGGATTAAGGCTGGTGGGGACACAGGGCAATGTAGGTTGTGGGGGCCCCCACACCAACCAACTGCCAGCACCCAATGCCCATGCCCCAACCCCCCCCCCCCCCCGCCTCTGCCAGTCCCTGCCCCTTACCCTCTTCCTCTGGAACAACAGCATGCATGAAATCCGCAATGGGGACCATTGTTTCTGTGTTGCTGCTGGCCTGTAGTGACAGAGGACACCGCGGGGTGGAGGCGGATGGGCTTCCCGCTCAGGATGATGGGACGCGCAGCTGTGAGGCAGGAGACCTGGCTGCCGTACCCACTAGCGGCAGCGCACAAACCTGGCACTGCTGTCACTCTGAGTGTGCAGGAGTAACTCGGCGGCCGCTGTTACTGAACAGCTAAACTGCGGAAGGGAGACTCCTGCAATTCAAAATTCAGTGTGTGGGAGGCCAAGGATGGCCGCCCCTGTAGACCCTGCCTTAATCCAGCTCTGAAAAGGAGCGATTAACCTGTGAGACGTGCAGCAACATTTATATGTGTTGAAAATGCCCTTTATGTCATTTTCTGACAAAAGTTGCAAAACTGATACAAATTATAAATGGCTAAGAATTGTAGTTAGTCACTTAGCAGTGGTAATTTACCACGGGATTATTTATTCCCCCAGGGCTATTCAATTAACCCCAACTGGAACCCACAAGCTGCAGTTAACAGGTGCTGCGACCCTGTTTGCACATAGGTACACAATCATTTTATGGGGGTTAAAAAGGGTCTCTGGTAAATCAGTGTGGTCTTTCTCACGGGGCAGTCTGCTTACACGGTGTAATGGCATATTTGACGGAAAGCTTCAAATAAAAGGGAAACTAATCTCACATACAGTACGTAGGTTTTTTTCTGCTTTCAATTGAAGCTGAGCAGGATACATGGGTTCTAAACTATCCAGCACAGTAAACTGGGTGGTAGATTACAGAAAGTACCAAACACTTTCCTATGCAATACTGTGACTGGTTGTGTCAGGTTTGGTATCCGGTCTCTAGATCGACCACACTTAGGTCGACAAGCATTAGATCGATCACTATTGGTCAACATGAGTTTTTCACTTTTTTATACTTTACGATCCACACGGACTACAATTGGGAACGGTAATCTGTGCCGAGCGCAGCAGTAGCGGAGCGAGGCACCTTGCCCGAAGCATGCAGAGTGAACATGGTGCACTAATTGGGGTTCCATGTCACTCTACGAAGAACATGACACCGATTTTTTTTTAAAAACTCATGTCGACCTAATGCTTGTGTCGACTTATTTCAGGTGTTGATTTAGTTACTGTTGACCTAAGTGTGGTCGACCCTATGATCCACATCAGTCAGGTTAATAGCAAGAAAATATTGAGGTCATAGAAAATAGGTTAAAAAGTGGATCAGATAGCCCAAGTAAAATTATAACATTTTATTTATACAAAAAGCTGGATATATAAAAATGGGAGGACAACATTTTTTACATGTAGATATTTACAGTATATAGATGTATATACTGTAAATGTACATTTAACTTAAAAGTGTAAAAATTATAAAAATGTATAAAAAAAAAAGTTGTAAGAAGCAGCAACAACATAAAAAGGAATATGGAGGCAGCTTATCTGTAATGCAGGAGGTCAACAGGGAATTCCCAACGTGTTTCGTCTATGCAGACTTCATCAAGGGGTCTGATATATATGACAGACAGACAGACAGACAGACAGACAGACAGACACACACACACACACACACTGGAGGGCTATGGCATATTTCTCCTCAAACCTAAAGCCTTTGAAGGGAGGAAATGTATACATACATTAATGTAATACTGAACATGACTTTTTTTTACAATCATTTAAGGAGCTGAAAACATACATTTAAAACAGCACAAAAGGGGCATTTTTTTCAGTATTTCAGGACCTGACAAGTTTTTCATAGCTTAGGCCAAACAAATGAAAAGTGTGCATTTCTTTCCATTTATCACTGGAAACCGATGCATATGTAAGGTTGTGATCACTCTATATACAGAGGAAATACAATGTAACATTGGTCACTAAGGGAGAGATGTATCAAACTTTTGAGAAAGAAGTGGGTAAGCTGCACATAGTAACCCATGAGCTTCTAACATTTTTGAAACAGAACTATATAAATGAAAGCTAGAAGCCGATTGGGAGCAAATCTACTTCACTTACTCTCTCTCCCTGTAAGACAATAGGACATGTTTACACATGCCTTGTATTTTAAATTCTTTACTTATTTAAAACAGACTAGAATAACACCATTCACTCTCTGCTGCTCCATATTCACCCTATGGAAAGCATAGCACCATCTTGGATCTCCAGTTCCTCTGTTCAGACCATTTGTTTCTTCCATTTCAACTCTACAACTTTTCTCTTTTTTGGGAAAACTACAAGGTTCTACCATTGGTCCCCCTCCTTTTATCCATCTATATATATTGCCTTGGTTAGTTTATTTAATCCTTTGATTTTACTACCATCTATAGCAGTAATGGGCAATGACAAGCAGAGCGCTAACCCTTTCGCTGTGGACCGACCACCAGCTCCTTCCTGTTTCATTATCAGATTTGTTGGTTAGAACTTTTACCACTTGTTAAAAATTCCTTATTATTGTGATTAATGTGAGTCTTTTGAAGGGTAGAGGGCTGCCCATGTGGCCCCTGAAGGGTGTCAGGCTGCCGATCACTGATCTATACGCTAATAATGCACAAATCTATTGCTCAGCACCAACTCTCTAGTGACTAGTGTTCCTGACTGCCTTGATGTGGTCTTCGCTTTCATGTTCTTGAGCGGCTTTACACTCCACATTATTAAACTGAGCTTGGAACTTTTCCTTTAGTGAAATATTTTCCTTTCCCTGAAATAACAATTGGACCACGATCAGGAGCAGTGTTTCCATTTTTATTTTTCCTGATTACAGGGGGATTAGATCATGATCAGAACAAAATTTACCTTGGCATCAGACAGAATTATATTTTTGTTTTTTGTACTTCGTTTTGTTAGCTTTAACTTTATGTATGTATTTATTTATGATTACATTTTAAGTGAAACTTTTGACAGGGATGTTACATTTTCATAGGGAAAAACAGGTAGAAACCATGGGGTATAATAACTAAAGGTCGATATTATTTGTTTTTGTTCGATGTTAGATCGATTTTAAATAGATGTTGGGCTAACAGGGTTAAAACACACATTTACTAGCAGATGATTTTTAAAAAAACATTTTTAAATGTTAGTAAATGTGTGTTTTAACCCTGGAAGCCCAACATCGATTACAATCGATTTAACATCGTTTCGAACAACGAACAAAAAATAAGATTTTACTTACCGATAAATCTATTTCTCGTAGTCCGTAGTGGATGCTGGGGACTCAGTCAGGACCATGGGGATTAGTGGCTCCGCAGGAGACAGGGCACAAAAATAAAGCTTTAGGATCAGGTGGTGTGCACTGGCTCCTCCCCCCATGACCCTCCTCCAAGCCTCAGTTAGGATACTGTGCCCGGACGAGCGTACACAATAAGGAAGGATTTTGAATCCCGGGTAAGACTCATACCAGCCACACCAATCACACCGTACAACTTGTGATCTGAACCCAGTTAACAGTATGACAACGTAGGAGCCTCTGAACAGACGGCTCACAACAATAACAACCCGATTTCTTTGTAACAATAACTATGTACAAGTATTGCAGACAATCCGCACTTGGGATGGGCGCCCAGCATCCACTACGGACTACGAGAAATAGATTTATCGGTAAGTAAAATCTTATTTTCTCTAACGTCCTAGTGGATGCTGGGGACTCCGTCAGGACCATGGGGATTATACCAAAGCTCCCAAACGGGCGGGAGAGTGCGGATGACTCTGCAGCACCGAATGAGAGAACTCCAGGTCCTCTTTAGCCAGGGTATCAAATTTGTAGAATTTTACAAACGTGTTCTCCCCCGACCACGTAGCTGCTCGGCAGAGTTGTAATGCCGAGACCCCTCGGGCAGCCGCCCAGGATGAGCCCACCTTCCTTGTGGAATGGGCCTTGACAGATTTAGGCTGTGGCAGGCCTGCCACAGAATGTGCAAGTTGAATTGTGCTACAAATCCAACGAGCAATCGTCTGCTTAGAAGCAGGAGCACCCAGCTTGTTGGGTGCATACAGTATAAACAGCGAGTCAGATTTTCTGACTCCAGCCGTCCTTGAAATATATATTTTCAATGCCCTGACAACGTCCAGCAACTTGGAATCCTCCAAATCGCTAGTAGCCGCAGGCACCACAATAGGCTGGTTCAGGTGAAACGCTGACACCACCTTAGGCAGAAAATGAGGACGCGTCCGCAGTTCTGCCCTGTCCGAATGGAAAATCAGATATGGGCTTTTATACGATAAAGCCGCCAATTCTGACACTCTCCTGGCTGAAGCCAGGGCCAGTAGCATGGTTACTTTCCATGTAAGATATTTCAAATCCGCCGATTTGAGTGGCTCAAACCAATGGGATTTGAGAAAATCCAAAACTACATTAAGGTCCCACGGAGCCACTGGGGGCACAACCGGGGGCTGTATATGTAGTACTCCTTTTACAAAAGTCTGGACTTCAGGAACTGAAGCCAATTCTTTCTGGAAGAAAATCGACAGGGCCGAAATTTGAACCTTAATGGACCCCAATTTGAGGCCCATAGACAATCCTGTTTGCAGGAAATGTAGGAATCGACCCAATTGAAATTCCTCCGTGGGGGCCTTCCTGGCCTCACACCACGCAACATATTTTCTCCAAATGCGGTGATAATGTTGTGCAGTCACCTCCTTCCTGTCTTTTACCAGTGTAGGAATGACCTCTTCCGGAATGCCTTTTTCCCTTAGAATTCGGCGTTCAACCGCCATGCCGTCAAACGCAGCCGCGGTAAGTCTTGGAATAGACACGGTCCCTGCTGAAGCAGGTCCCGTCTTAGAGGTAGAGGCCACGGATCTTCCGTGAGCATCTCCTGAAGTTCCGGGTACCAAGTTCTTCTTGGCCAATCCGGAGCCACGAGTATCGTTCTTACTCCCCTTTGCCGTATAATTCTCAGTACTTTTGGTATGAGAGGCAGAGGAGGAAACACATACACTGACTGGAACACCCACGGCGTTACCAGAGCGTCCACAGCTATTGCCTGAGGGTCTCTTGACCTGGCGCAATACCTGTCCAGTTTTTTGTTGAGGCGAGACGCCATCATGTCCACCTTTGGTTTTCCCAACGGTCCACAATCATGTGGAAGACTTCTGGATGAAGTCCCCACTCTCCTGGGTGTAGATCGTGTCTGCTGAGGAAGTCTGCTTCCCAGTTGTCCACTCCCGGAATGAACACTGTTGACAGTGCTATCACATGATCTTCCGCCCAGCGAAGAATCCTTGCAGCTTCTGCCATTGCTCTCCTGCTTCTTGTGCCGCCCTGTCTGTTTACGTGGGCGACTGCCGTGATGTTGTCCGACTGGATCAACACCGGCTGACCCTGAAGCAGGGGTTTTGCCAGGCTTAGAGCATTGTAAATCGCTCTTAGCTCCAGTATATTTATGTGAAGAGACATCTCCAGGTTTGACCATACTCCCTGGAAGTTTCTTCCCTGTGTGACCGCTCCCCAGCCTCTCAGACTGGCATCCGTGGTCACCAGGACCCAGTCCTGTATGCCGAATCTGCGGCCCTCTAACAGATGAGCACTCTGCAACCACCACAGAAGAGACACCCTTGTCCGTGGCGACAAGGTTATCCGCTGATGCATCTGCAGATGCGATCCGGACCATTTGTCCAGCAGATCCCACTGAAAAGTTCGTGCGTGGAATCTGCCGAATGGAATCGCTTCGTAAGAAGCCACCATCTTTCCCAGGACTCTTGTGCATTGATGCACAGACACTTTCCCTGGTTTTAGGAGGTTCCTGACAAGTTCGGATAACTCCTTGGCTTTCTCCTCCGGAAGAAACACCTTTTTCTGAACCGTGTCCAGAATCATTCCCAGGAACAGCAGACGTGTCGTCGGGGTCAATTGAGATTTTGGAAAATTCAGAATCCACCCGTGCTGTTGCAGCACTATTTGGGTTAGTGCTACTACGTCCCCCAGCTGTTCCCTGGACCTTGCCCTTATCAGGAGATCGTCCAAGTAAGGGATAATTAATACGCCTTTTCTTCGTAGAAGAAACATCATTTCGGCCATTACCTTGGTAAAGACCCGAGGTGCCGTGGACAATCCAAACAGCAGCGTCTGAAACTGATAATGACAGTTTTGCACCACGAACCTGAGGTACCCTTGATGTGAAGGGCAAATTGGGACATGCAGGTAAGCATCCTTGATGTCCAGGGACACCATAAAGTCCCCTTCTTCCAGATTCGCTATCACTGCTCTGAGTGACTCCATCTTGAACTTGAATTTTTGTATGTACAGGTTCAAAGATTTCAGATTTAGAATAGGTCTTACCGAGCCGTCCGGCTTCGGTACCACAAATAGTGTGGAATAATACCCCTTTCCCTGTTGTAGGAGGGGTACCTTGACTATCACCTGCTGAGAATACAGCTTGTTAATGGCTTCCAATACCGTCGCCCTGTCTGAGGGAGACGTTGGCAGAGCAGACTTTAGGAACCGGCGAGGGGGAGACTTCTCGAATTCCAACCTGTAACCCTGAGATATTATCTGCAGGATCCAGGGGCCCACCTGTGAGTGAGCCCACTGTGCGCTGAAATTCTTGAGTCGACCCCCCACCGCCCCCGAGTCCGCTTGTAAAGCCCCAACGTCATGCTGAGGGCTTTGCAGAAGCCGGGGGGGGGGGGCTTCTGCTCCTGGGAAGAAGCTGCTTGGTGCACTCTCTTACCCTTTCCTTTGCCTCGGGGCAAATATGACTGTCCTTTCGCCCGCTTGTTCCTATAGGAACGAAAGGACTGCGGCTGAAAAGACGGTGTCTTTTTCTGTTGGGAGGGGACCTGAGGTAAAAAGGTGGATTTCCCGGCTGTTGCCGTGGCCACCAAATCCGATAGACCGACCCCAAATAATTCCTCCCCCTTATACGGCAATACTTCCATATGCCGTTTGGAATCCGCATCACCTGACCATTGTCGCGTCCATAAACTTCTTCTGGCAGATATGGACATCGCACTTACTCTCGATGCCAGAGTGCAAATATCCCTCTGTGCATCTCGCATATATAGAAATGCATCCTTTAAATGCTCTATAGTCAGTAAAATACTGTCCCTATCCAGGGTATCAATATTTTCAGTCAGGGAATCCGACCAAACCACCCCAGCACTGCACATCCATGCAGAGGCGATGGCTGGTCGCAGTATAACACCAGTATGAGTGTATATACTTTTCAGGGTAGTTTCCAGCCTCCTATCTGCTGGATCCTTGAGGGCGGCCGTTTCAGGAGACGGTAACGCCACTTGTTTTGATAAGCGTGTGAGCGCCTTATCCACCCTAGGGGGTGTTTCCCAGCGCGCCCTAACCTCTGGCGGGAAAGGATATAATGCCAATAACTTCTTTGAAATTAGCAGTTTTCTATCGGGGTTAACCCACGCTTCATCACACACTTCATTCAATTCGTCTGATTCAGGAAAAACTACAGGTAGTTTTTTCAGACCCCACATAATACCCCTTTTTGTGGTACATGCAGTATCAGAGATATGTAAAGCCTCCTTCATTGCCGTGATCATAGAACGTGTGGCCCTACTGGAAAATACGTTTGTTTCTTCACCGTCGACACTAGATTCGGTGTCCGTGTCTGGGTCTGTGTCGACCGACTGAGGTAAAGGGCGTTTTACAGCCCCTGACGGTGTCTGAGACGCCTGTACAGGTACTAACTGGTTTTCCGGCCGTCTCATGTCGTCAACTGATTTTTGTAATGTGCTGACATTATCACGTAATTCCATAAATAAAGCCATCCATTCCGGTGTCGACTCCCTAGGGGGTGACATCACCATTACCGGCAATTGCTCCGCCTCCACACCAACATCGTCCTCATACACGTCGACACACACGTACCGACACACAGCAGACACACAGGGAATGCTCTTATCGAAGACAGGACCCCACTAGCCCTTTGGGGAGACAGAGGGAGAGTTTGCCAGCACACACCCAAGCGCTACAAATATATAGGAACAACCCTATAGAAGTGTTGTCTCCCTTATAGCAGCTTAATATATATCAAAAACGCCAAAAAAAAGTGCGCCCCCCCCCCCTCTCTTTTTTACCCTGTTTCTGTAGTGCAGTGCAGGGGAGAGTCCTGGGAGCCTTCCTCGCAGCGGAGCTGAGCAGGAAAATGGCGCTGTGTGCTGAGGAGATAGGCCCCTGGGGGGAGGAGCCAGTGCACACCACCTGATCCTAAAGCTTTATTTTTGTGCCCCGTCTCCTGCGGAGCCGCTAATCCCCATGGTCCTGACGGAGTCCCCAGCATCCACTAGGACGTTAGAGAAACATACAAAATCAACCTTTAGTAAATATACCCCCAGGAGATAGGAAAGCAGAAACACTGGGCCTAATTCAGATCTGATCGCAGCAGAAAATTTGTTACCTTGCAGTGCAATATGGTTTTGCCCATTAGCTAACAAATTTGCTGCTGCGATCAGATCTGAATTAGGCCCATTGTACAGATACCCCAGTAATCCCCATCTGCTTTTGGGGTAGATTTACCAAAGATTCTACAAATTGATGGAGATGCCCAGGGCAACCAGATTGTAATGTAGCTATTATTTCTCTACTGTGATTGATTGGTTGCTATGGGCAACACCACCACATTTCATTTTTTTTAAGCTTTGGTAAATCCACTCCTACATCCCTTTCTTGATCTACAACAGGCCTGGCCAACCTGTGGCTCTCCAGCTGTTGTTAAACTACAAATCCCATCATGCTTTGCCACAGTTTTGCTATTAGGGAAGGCTAAAACTGTGGCAGGGCATGCTGGGATGTGTAGTTTCACAACATCTGGAGAGCCACAGGTTGGCCAGGCCTGATCTACAAGAACATGCACCAAGCTCAGCAGTCAGCCGAAAGCCAATAGGTCAACACCATATCGTCGACATGGACAAAAGGTTGACAGGTTCAAATGGTCGAACAGAGTTATTGGTAACTTTTAGCATTTATTCAACTTATTCATACTTTCCATCCATGTGTTCGATTCAATTCGATGACCGTTCAATAGTGCCAATAATTTGCTCCCGGCACTATTCAATACAGCGCAGTAGTAAGTCGGAGAATGCCTATTCTCCTGGACTAAACTGGGTATTTTGTCAGGAGGATGGGCATTCTCCAACTTAAGTGCCTGCCGTGACACTGTTTCTGCCACGCTCAGGGCAGAAAATAAGAATTTACTTACCGATAATTCTATTTCTCGGAGTCCGTAGTGGATGCTGGGGTTCCTGAAAGGACCATGGGGAATAGCGGCTCCGCAGGAGACAGGGCACAAAAAGTAAAGCTTTTAACCATGTGGTGTGTACTGGCTCCTCCCCCTATGACCCTCCTCCAAGCCTCAGTTAGGTACTGTGCCCGGACGAGCGTACACAATAAGGAAGGATCTTGAATCCCGGGTAAGACTCATACCAGCCACACCAATCACACCGTACAACTTGTGATCTAAAACCCAGTTAACAGTATGATAACAGAGGAGCCTCTGAAAGATGGCTTCCTACAACAATAACCCGATGAAGGCAACAATAACTATGTACAATTATTGCAGATAATCCGCACTTGGGATGGGCGCCCAGCATCCACTACGGACTCCGAGAAAATAAGAATTTACTTACCGATAATTCTATTTCTCGGAGTCCGTAGTGGATGCTGGGGTTCCTGAAAGGACCATGGGGAATAGCGGCTCCGCAGGAGACAGGGCACAAAAAAGTAAAGCTTTACTAGGTCAGGTGGTGTGCACTGGCTCCTCCCCCTATGACCCTCCTCCAGACTCCAGTTAGGTACTGTGCCCGGACGAGCATACACAATAAGGGAGGCATTTTGAATCCCGGGTAAGACTCATACCAGCCACACCAATCACACCGTACAACTTGTGATCTAAACCCAGTTAACAGTATGATAACAGAAAGGGCCTCTTAAAGATGGCTCCTTAACAATAACCCGAATTAGTTAACAATAACTATGTACAAGTATTGCAGATAATCCGCACTTGGGATGGGCGCCCAGCATCCACTACGGACTCCGAGAAATAGAATTATCGGTAAGTAAATTCTTATTTTCTCTATCGTCCTAAGTGGATGCTGGGGTTCCTGAAAGGACCATGGGGATTATACCAAAGCTCCCAAACGGGCGGGAGAGTGCGGATGACTCTGCAGCACCGAATGAGAGAACTCCAGGTCCTCCTTTGCCAGGGTATCAAATTTGTAAAATTTTACAAACGTGTTCTCCCCCGACCACGTAGCTGCTCGGCAGAGTTGTAATGCCGAGACCCCTCGGGCAGCCGCCCAAGATGAGCCCACCTTCCTTGTGGAGTGGGCTTTTACAGTTTTAGGCTGTGGCAGGCCTGCCACAGAATGTGCAAGTTGAATTGTGTTACAAATCCAACGAGCAATCGACTGCTTAGAAGCAGGTGCGCCCAACTTGTTGGGTGCATACAATATAAACAGCGAGTCAGATTTTCTGACTCCAGCCGTCCTTGCAATGTATATTTTTAAGGCTCTGACAACGTCCAACAACTTGGAGTCCTCCAAGTCGCTAGTGGCCGCAGGCACCACAATAGGTTGGTTCAGATGAAATGCTGATACCACTTTAGGGAGAAAATGCGGACGAGTCCGCAGTTCTGCCCTATCCGAATGGAAGATTAGATAAGGACTTTTATAAGATAAAGCCGCCAATTCAGATACTCTCCTGGCAGAGGCCAGGGCTAGTAACATAGTCACTTTCAATGTGAGATATTTCAAATCCACCTTTTTCAATGGTTCAAACCAATGGGATTTGAGGAAATCTAAAACTACATTTAGATCCCACGGTGCCACCGGAGGCACCACAGGAGGCTGTATATGCAGTACTCCCTTGACAAAAGTCTGGACCTCAGGGACAGAGGCCAATTCTTTTTGGAAGAATATTGACAGGGCCGAAATTTGAACCTTAATGGATCCCAATTTGAGACCCATAGATAATCCTGATTGCAGGAAATGTAGGAAACGACCCAGTTGGAATTCCTCCGTCGGAACCCTCCGATCCTCGCACCACGCTACATATTTTCGCCAAATGCGGTGATAATGTTTCACGGTGACTTCCTTCCGTGCCTTAATCAAGGTAGGAATGACTTCTTCTGGAATGCCTTTCCCTTTTAGGATCTGGCGTTCAACCGCCATGCCGTCAAACGCAGCCGCGGTAAGTCTTGAAAAAGACAGGGACCCTGCTGTAGCAGGTCCCTTCTCAGAGGTAGAGGCCACGGTTCGTCCGTGAGCATCTCTTGAAGTTTCGGATACCAAGTCCTTCTCGGCCAATCCGGAACCACTAGTATTGTTCTTACTCTTCTTTGCCGTATGATCTTCAATACCTTTGGTATGAGCGGCAGAGGAGGAAACACATACACTGACTGGTACACCCAAGGAGTTACCAGTGCGTCCACAGCTATTGCCTGTGGATCTCTTGACCTGGCGCAATATTTGTCCAGTTTCTTGTTGAGGCGAGACGCCATCATGTCTACAATTGGTCTTTCCCAACGGTCTATTAACATGTTGAAGACTTCTGGATGTAGACCCCACTCTCCCGGATGAAGATCGTGTCTGCTGAGGAAGTCTGCTTCCCAGTTGTCCACGCCCGGGATGAACACTGCTGACAGTGCTATCACGTGATTCTCCGCCCAGCGAAGAATCTTGGCAGCTTCTGCCATTGCACTCCTGCTTCTTGTGCCGCCCTGCCTGTTTACATGGGCGACCGCCGTGATGTTGTCCGACTGAATCAACACCGGCTTTCCTTGCAGGAGAAGTTCCGCCTGGCTTAGAGCATTGTAGATTGCTCTTAGTTCCAGAATGTTTATGTGAAGAGACTTTTCCAGACTCGTCCATACTCCCTGGAAGTTTCTTCCTTGTGTGACTGCTCCCCAGCCTCTCAGGCTGGCGTCCGTGGTCACCAGGATCCAATCCTGAATGCCGAATCTGCGGCCTTCTAATAGGTGAGCCTTCTGCAACCACCACAGAAGTGACACCCTTGTCTTTGGTGACAGGGTTATTCGCAGGTGCATCTGCAGATGCGACCCTGACCATTTGTCCAACAGATCCCTTTGGAATATTCTTGCATGGAATCTGCCGAATGGAATTGCTTCGTAAGAAGCCACCATTTTTCCCAGGACTCTTGTGCATTGATGTACTGACACTTTTCCTGGTTTTAGGAGGTTCCTGACCAGATCGGATAACTCCTTGGCTTTTTCCTCTGGAAGGAAAACCTTTTTCTGAACCGTGTCCAGAATCATTCCTAGGAACAGCAGACGAGTTGTCGGGATTAAATGGGATTTTGGAATATTCAGAATCCACCCGTGTTGTCTTAGCACCTCTTGAGATAGTGCTAAAGCTGTCTCCAGCTGTTCTCTGGACCTTGCCCTTATTAGGAGATCGTCCAAGTATGGGATAACTAATACGCCTTTTCTTCGAAGAAGAATCATCATCTCGGCCATTACCTTGGTAAAGACCCGAGGCGCCGTGGACAATCCGAACGGCAGCGTCTGAAACTGATAGTGACAGTTTTGAACAATGAACCTGAGGTACCCCTGTGTGCGGGGTAAATCGGAACGTGTAGATACGCATCCTTGATGTCCAAGGATACCATAAAGTCCCCTTCTTCCAGGTTCGCTATCACTGCTCTGAGTGACTCCATCTTGAACTTGAACTTTTTTATGTAGAGGTTCAAGGACTTCAGATTTAGAATAGGCCTTACCGAGCCATCCGGCTTCGGTACCACAAATAGAGTGGAATAATACCCCTTTCCTTGTTGTAATAGGGGTACTTTGACTATCACCTGCTGAGCGTACAGCTTGTGAATGGCTTCCAACACCCTCTCCCTTTCGGAAGAGACGGTTGGTAAGGCAGACTTCAGGAAACGATGAGGAGGATCCGTCTCTAATTCCAACCTGTACCCCTGAGATATTATCTGCAGGATCCAGGGGTCTACCTGCGAGTGAGCCCACTGCGCGCTGTAATTTTTGAGACGGCCCCCCACTGTCCCCGAGTCCGCTTGAGAGGCCCCAGCGTCATGCTGAGGTTTTTGCAGGAGCCGGGGAGGGCTTCTGTTCCTGGGAAGGAGCTGCCTGTTGGTGTCTCTTCCCTCTTCCTCTGCCTCGTGGCAGGTACGACAAGCCCTTTGCTCTCTTATTTTTGTAGGAGCGAAAAGGCTGCGGTTGAAAGGTCGGTGCCTTTCTCTGTTGGGGAGTGACTTGAGGTAAAAAAGTGGATTTCCCGGCAGTAGCCGTGGCCACCAAGTCTGATAGACCAACTCCAAATAACTCCTCCCCTTTATACGGCAAAACCTCCATGTGACGTTTTGAATCCGCATCGCCTGTCCACTGTCGTGTCCATAAGGCTCTTCTGGCTGAAATGGACATAGCACTCATCCGAGATGCCAGTGTGCAAATATCCCTCTGTGCATCACGCATATAGATAAATGCATCCTTTATTTGTTCTAACGACAGTAAAACATTGTCCCTATCTAGGGTATCAATATTTTCAATCAGGGATTCTGACCAAACTACTCCAGCACTGCACATCCAGGCAGTTGCTATAGCTGGTCGTAGTATAACACCTGCATGTGTGTATATATTCTTTTGAATAACTTCCATCTTTCTATCTGATGGATCCTTAAGTGCGGCCGTCTCAGGAGAGGGTAACGCCACTTGTTTGGATAAGCGTGTGAGCGCCTTGTCCACCTTAGGGGGTGTTTCCCAGCGCGCCCTAACCTCTGGCGGGAAAGGGTATAATGCCAATAACTTTTTTGAAATTATCAACTTTTTATCAGGAGCAACCCACGCTTCATCACACACGTCATTTAATTCTTCTGATTCAGGAAAAACTGTTTGTAGTTTTTTCACACCATACATAATACCCTGTTTTACGGTATCTGTAGTATCAGCTAAATGTAACGTCTCCTTCATTGCCAAAATCATATAACGTGTGGCCCTACTGGAAAATACGTTTGAATTTCTACCGTCGTCACTGGAATCAGTGCCCGTGTCTGGGTCTGTGTCGACCGACTGAGGCAAAGGGCGTTTTACAGCCCCTGACGGTGTTTGAGGCGCCTGGACAGGCATTAATTGATTGTCCGGCCGCCTCATGTCCTCAACTGACTGTTTAAGGGAAGATAAACCATCACGTAATTCCACAAATAAAGGCATCCATTCTGGTGTCGACCCCCTGGGGGGTGACATCTGCATATTTGGCAATTGCTCCGCCTCCACACCAATATCGTCCTCATACATGTCGACACCACGTACCGACACACACCGCAAACTCACAGGGAATGCTCTAATGAAGACAGGACCCACTAGCCCTTTTGGGGAGACAGAGGGAGAGTCTGCCAGCACACACCACAAAGCGCTATATATACACAAGGGATATCCTTATATTAAGTGCTCCCTTATAGCTGCTTTAATATATATATATATAGCCATTAATGTGCCCCCCCTCTCTGTTTTACCCTGTTTCTGTAGTGCAGTGCAGGGGAGAGACCTGGGAGCCGTTCTGACCAGCGGAGCTGTGACAGAAAATGGCGCCGTGTGCTGAGGAGATAGGCCCCGCCCCTTTTTCGGCGGGTTCTTCTCCCGCTATTTTTCCAGTCAGGCAGGGGTTAAATATCTCCATATAGCCCCTATGGGCTATATGTGAGGTATTTTTAGCCTTGTATAAGGTTTATATTTGCCTCTCAGAGCGCCCCCCCCCAGCGCTCTGCACCCTCAGTGACTGCCCAGTGAAGTGTGCTGAGAGGAAAATGGCGCACAGCTGCAGTGCTGTGCGCTACCTTATGAAGACTGAGGAGTCTTCAGCCGCCGGTTTCCGGACCTCTTCACGCTTCAGCATCTGCAAGGGGGTCGGCGGCGCGGCTCCGGGACCGGACTCCACGGCTGGGCCTGTGTTCGATCCCTCTGGAGCTAATGGTGTCCAGTAGCCAAGCAGCAAATCCACTCTGCATGCAGGTGAGTTTACTACTTTCCCCCTAAGTCCCACGTTGCAGTGATCCTGTTGCCAGCAGGACTCACTGTAAAGAAAAAAAACCTAAACTAAACTTTCTCTAAGCAGCTCTTTAGGAGAGCCACCTAGATTGCACCCTTCTCGTTCGGGCACAAAATCTAACTGGAGTCTGGAGGAGGGTCATAGGGGGAGGAGCCAGTGCACACCACCTGACCTAGTAAAGCTTTACTTTTTTGTGCCCTGTCTCCTGCGGAGCCGCTATTCCCCATGGTCCTTTCAGGAACCCCAGCATCCACTTAGGACGATAGAGAAATAGAATTATCGGTAAGTAAATTCTTATTTTCTCTATCGTCCTAGTGGATGCTGGGGTTCCTGAAAGGACCATGGGGATTATACCAAAGCTCCCAAACGGGCGGGAGAGTGCGGATGACTCTGCAACACCGAATGAGAGAACTCCAGGTCCTCTTTTGCCAGGGTATCAAATTTGTAGAATTTTACAAACGTGTTCTCCCCCGACCACGTAGCTGCTCGGCAGAGTTGTAATGCCGAGACCCCTCGGGCAGCCGCCCAAGATGAGCCCACCTTCCTTGTGGAATGGGCCTTAACAGATTTAGGCTGTGGCAGGCCTGCCACAGAATGTGCAAGTTGAATTGTGCTACAAATCCAACGAGCAATCGACTGCTTAGAAGCAGGAGCACCCAGCTTGTTGGGTGCATACAGTATAAACAGCGAGTCAGATTTTCTGACTCCAGCCGTCCTTGAAATGTATATTTTTAAAGCTCTAACAACGTCCAACAACTTGGAGTCCTCCAAGTCGCTTGTAGCCGCAGGCACTACAATAGGCTGGTTCAGGTGAAACGCTGATACCACCTTAGGGAGAAAATGCGGACGCGTCCGCAGTTCTGCCCTATCCGAATGGAAAATTAGATATGGGCTTTTGTAAGATAAAGCCGCCAGTTCTGACACTCTCCTGGCTGAAGCCAGGGCTAGTAGCATGGACACTTTCCATGTGAGATATTTCAAATCCACCTTTTTTAGTGGTTCAAACCAAATGGGATTTGAGGAAATCTAAAACTACGTTTAGATCCCACGGTGCCACCGGAGGCACTACAGGGGGCTGTATACGCAGTACACCCTTAACAAAAGTCTGGACCTCAGGAACTGAGGCCAATTCTTTTTGGAAGAATATTGACAGGGCCGAAATTTGAACCTTAATAGATCCCAACTTGAGACCCATAGACAATCCTGATTGCAGGAAATGCAGGAATCGACCCAGTTGAAATTCCTCCGTCGGAGCACTCCGATCCTCGCACCACGCAACATATTTTCGCCAAATGCGGTGATAATGTTTCGCGGTTACTTCCTTCCTTGCTTTAATCAAAGTAGGAATGACTTCTTCCGGAATGCCTTTTCCCTTTAGGATCCGGCGTTCAACCGCCATGCCGTCAAACGCAGCCGCGGTAAGTCTTGAAACAGACAGGGACCTTGCTGAAGCAGGTCCCTTCTCAGAGGTAGAGGCCACGGATCGTCCGTGATCATCTCTTGAAGTTCCGGGTACCAAGTCCTTCTTGGCCAATCCGGAGCCACTAGTATCGTTCTTACTCCTCTTTTCCTTATAATTCTCAATACCTTTGGTATGAGAGGCAGAGGAGGAAACACATACACCGACTGGTACACCCAAGGCGTTACCAGCGCGTCCACAGCTATTGCCTGCGGGTCTCTTGACCTGGCGCAATACCTGTCCAGTTTTTTGTTGAGGCGAGACGCCATCATGTCCACCATTGGTCTTTCCCAACGGGTTACAAGCATGTGGAAAACTTCTGGATGAAGTCCCCACTCTCCCGGGTGAAGGTCGTGTCTGCTGAGGAAGTCTGCTTCCCAGTTGTCCACTCCCGGGATGAACACTGCTGACAGTGCCATCACATGATTCTCCGCCCAGCGAAGAATCCTCGCAGCTTCTGCCATTGCACTCCTGCTTCTTGTACCGCCCTGTCTGTTTACATGGGCGACTGCCGTGATGTTGTCCGACTGGATCAACACCGGTTTTCCTAGAAGCAGAGGTTCTGCCTGACTTAGAGCATTGTAGATTGCTCTTAGTTCCAGAATGTTTATGTGAAGAGACATCTCCAGGCTCGACCACACGCCCTGGAAGTTCCTTCCTTGTGTGACTGCTCCCCAGCCTCTCAGGCTGGCGTCCGTGGTCACCAGGATCCAATCCTGTATGCCGAATCTGCGGCCCTCCAATAGATGAGCGCTCTGCAACCACCACAGAAGAGATACCCTTGTCCTTGGAGACAGGGTTATCCGCCGGTGCATCTGAAGATGCGACCCTGACCATTTGTCGAGCAGATCCCTCTGGAAAATTCTTGCGTGGAATCTGCCGAATGGAATTGCTTCGTAAGAAGCCACCATTTTTCCCAGGACTCTTGTGCATTGATGTACAGACACCTTTCCTGGCTTTAGGAGGTTCCTGACAAGTTCGGATAACTCCTTGGCTTTTTCCTCCGGGAGAAATACCTTTTTCTGAACCGTGTCCAGAATCATCCCTAGGAACAGCAGACGTGTTGTCGGAATTAACTGGGATTTTGGAATATTCAAAATCCACCCGTGCTGTTTTAGCACTTCTTGAGACAGTGCTACTCCCATCTCTAGCTGTTCTCTTGACCTTGCCCTTATCAGGAGATCGTCCAAGTATGGGATAATTAACACGCCTTTTCTTCGAAGAAGAATCATCATCTCGGCCATTACTTTGGTAAAGACCCGAGGTGCCGTGGACAATCCAAACGGCAGCGTCTGAAACTGATAGTGACAGTTTTGTACGACGAACCTGAGGTACCCCTGGTGTGAGGGGTAAATTGGGACGTGGAGATACGCATCCTTGATGTCCAAGGATACCCTAAAGTCCCCTTCTTCCAGGTTCGCTATCACCGCTCTGAGTGACTCCATCTTGAACTTGAACTTTTTTATGTACAGGTTCAGGGATTTCAGATTTAGAATAGGTCTTACCGAGCCGTCCGGCTTCGGTACCACAAATAGCGTGGAATAATACCCCTTTCCCTGTTGTAAAAGGGGTACTTTGACTATCACCTGCTGAGAGTACAGCTTGTGAATGGCTTCCAAGACCGTCACCCTGTCGGAGGGGGACGTTGGTAAAGCAGACTTCAGGAAACGGCGAGGTGGAGACGTCTCTAGTTCTAACCTGTACCCCTGAGATATTATCTGCAGGATCCAGGGATCTACCTGCGAGTGAGCCCACTGCGCGCTGAAATTCTTGAGACGACCCCCCACCGCCCCCGAGTCCGCTTGAGAAGCCCCAGCGTCATGCTGAGGCTTTTGTAGAAGCGGGGGAGGGCTTCTGTTCCTGGGAAGGAGCTGCCTGTTGCTGTCTCTTCCCCTTTCCTCTGCCTCGTGGCAGATATGAATATCCCTTTGCTCTCTTGTTTTTAAAGGAACGAAAGGGCTGCGGTTGAAAAGTCGGTGTCTTTTTCTGTTGGGGAGTGACTTGAGGTAAAAAGGTGGATTTCCCGGCTGTAGCCGTGGCCACCAAATCCGATAGACCGACTCCAAATAACTCCTCCCCTTTATACGGCAAAACTTCCATATGCAGTTTTGAGTCCGCATCGCCTGACCACTGTCGCGTCCATAAACTTCTTCTGGCCGAAATGGACATAGCACTTACCCGTGATGCCAGCGTGCAGATATCTCTCTGTGCATCACGCATATAAAGAAATGCATCCTTTATTTGCTCCAAAGACAGTAAAACATTGTCCCTATCCAGGGTATCAATATTTTCAATCAGGGACTCTGACCAAGCTACTCCAGCACTGCACATCCAGGCTGTCGCTATAGCTGGTCGTAGTATAACACCTGTATGTGTGTATATACTTTTTTGGATATTTTCCATCCTCCTATCTGCTGGATCTTTAAGTGCGGCCGTCTCAGGAGAGGGTAACGCCACTTGTTTTGATAAGCGTGTGAGCGCCTTGTCCACCCTAGGAGGTGTTTCCCAGCGCGCCCTAACCTCTGGCGGGAAAGGGTATAAAGCCAATAACTTCTTTGAAATTAGCATTTTTTTATCGGGGGCAACCCACGCTTCATCACACACCTCATTTAATTCTTCTGATTCAGGAAAAACTATAGGTAGTTTTTTCACACCCCACATAATACCCTGTTTAGTGGTACCTGTAGTATCAGCTATATGCAACGCCTCCTTCATTGCCAAAATCATATAACGTGTGGCCCTACTGGAAAATACGGTTGATTCGTCACCGTCACCACTGGAATCAGTGCCTGTGTCTGGGTCTGTGTCGACCGACTGAGGCAAAGGGCGTTTTACAGCCCCTGACGGTGTTTGAGGCGCCTGGACAGGCACTAATTGATTGTCCGGCCGTCTCATGTCGTCAAACGACTGCTTTAGCGTGTTGACACTATCCCGTAATTCCATAAATAAAGGCATCCATTCTGGTGTCGACCCCCTAGGAGGTGACATCCCCATATTTGGCAATTGCTCCGCCTCCACACCAAGATCGTCCTCATACATGTCGACACACGCGTACCGACACACAGCAGACACACAGGGAATGCTCTAAATGAAGACAGGACCCCACTAGCCCTTTGGGGAGACAGAGGGAGAGTCTGCCAGCACACACCAAAAGCGCTATATATGACAGGGATAGCCTTATAATAAGTGCTCCCTATATAGCTGCTTTAAATATATATAATGCCACAATTTTGCCCCCCCTCTCTTGTTTTACCCTGTTTCTGTAGTGCAGTGCAGGGGAGAGACTGGGAGCCTTCCTGACCAGCGGAGCTGTGAGAGGAAAATGGCGCCGTGTGCTGAGGAGATAGGCCCCGCCCCTTTTTCGGCGGGCTCGTCTCCCGCTCTTCAATGGATTCAGGCAGGGGTTAAATATCTCCATATAGCCCCCGGAGGCTATATGTGAGGTATTTTATGCCTAAAAAAGGTTTCTCATTGCTGCCCAGGGCGCCCCCCCCCCAGCGCCCTGCACCCTCAGTGACTGCCGTGTGAAGTGTGCTGGGAGCAATGGCGCACAGCTGCAGTGCTGTGCGCTACCTTAAGAAGACTGAGGAGTCTTCTGCCGCCGATTCTGGAACATCTTCTGTCTTCAGCATCTGCAAGGGGGCCGGCGGCGCGGCTCCGGTGACCCATCCAGGCTGTACCTGTGATCGTCCCTCTGGAGCTTGATGTCCAGTAGCCAAGAAGCCAATCCATCCTGCACGCAGGTGAGTTGACTCCTTCTCCCCTAAGTCCCTCGCTGCAGTGATCCTGTTGCCAGCAGGAATCACTGTAAAATAAAAAACCTAGCTAAACTTTTTCTAAGCAGCTCTTTAGGAGAGCCACCTAGATTGCACCCTTCTCGGCCGGGCACAAAAACCTAACTGAGGCTTGGAGGAGGGTCATAGGGGGAGGAGCCAGTACACACCACATGGTTAAAAGCTTTACTTTTTGTGCCCTGTCTCCTGCGGAGCCGCTATTCCCCATGGTCCTTTCAGGAACCCCAGCATCCACTAGGACGATAGAGAAATCAGCATTGTGCCGGCACTTTTGTCAGATTTCTGCTCGCACCCCTCTGGGGGTGGAAGAAGAAATACCGTTGTTGGGTGTCACGTGGTGCTGTATTGAATAGCGCCAGAAGCCAATTACTGGCGATATTCAACTTTCAATTAATTGAATCGTGCCCCTTGTGGACTATTATTGGGAACGATAACCTGCCTGTTGCCTGAAGCATGGCGAACGATGTGTGTGCTGAAACCTACAATTTGACACCCTACAACAAAAACACTTGTGTCAAACTTTTCATGTGTCAACCATTTGGTGTTGCTGTAGACACTGTCAACCTTTTGAACAAAATCCTACTCATGTATCCAGGTTTTCTCTTGTGCTCCAATCTGGAAACATCTTCACACATGACCCCAAGATAGCACTTTCCTAAATCTATCAGGATTTCTCACACAAGCCATGGAGTTTTGGCACATTTCAGCTCACCACCTCAGGAGGTAGCAAGCTGAAATGTTACCCCTTGCTTCCCCCCCCCCCATGCTACATGCGCACCCGAAAGGTGCAACAATTGAATTGTTCCGATGGGTGCCAGCTAGTGGAATTCCCCCCAATGAGTGTTTGCTCCATTTTAGGTTGATATAGTAAGCCTTGGAGAGCAATAAAGTGGACAGAGATAAAGTACCAGAAAACCAGCTCATGGCTTAGTAAATAGGCCCATTAGTATCCTATGCTTAGCTGTTTCACGTAAACTGGTCCGTAATCTCTGCAATGTTCAGTAAAAACATTCAAAGGAGCATATAAATGATAAAAACACCCATTCCGCTGATACACACCAACAATACTCCTCCCTGTGTTGACAAAGGTCAACGTCCTATAGCCCCCTGCATGTTTACATAACCATATGGAACTACTTTGTAGGAAACGGGTAACATTGGAAGATTAACTGAAAACAATTTACATGTAATCGTCTGTGATACAAGTTGTGAAAGTGTGTAAGAAATGACACTGTATACTCCAATGGGACGAGAACGGATGTAAACAATTAAAATAATCTGTGTAAAGTGTAATATGATGATGCAGCATAAATAAAGGTCACACGTGCAACTCAGTGGGGCAGATTTAATTGTTTTGGGCGTCTAATTTCCCTGTCTAAAGAGGATTGTTTAGACACCTAAACAATTGTCACTATTTAATTGTTATTTTGGCGCACATTCATATTGCGCCCAAACAGACCAAGTTTAGCCAGCTAAAACAGTCTAACGCTCTGCTTTGGGCTTCCAAACTACTGTTTGGATGCCCAAAGTGCAGAGTTTGCACACATTTTTTCTCACACAAAAAAAAAACCAAAAAAAAAAAACGTGACCTCTGTGGCTGCAGAGCAGAACAACTGAATTACTGCCACTGGACGGTGGTGGTCGTGTTTAAAATAATTAATCCTCAACTCCGGCATAACATCACACTGAATTGAATAGCTCCAGGAGCTCCTTCCCGGCGCTGTTAAATTTGCGCTTAATTGAATCTATCCCATTGTGCAAAAAGTCCTAACAACTTACAGAAACCTTTACATATAACAGTAGAGCAAAGGGATTTTTTCACATGAGACCAAGAGGTATATATTTACACCGCTTTCACACCACCTCTTTGATCTGGACGATTGCCAGGTTAACGCAGGTCGTGGCTCGGTGTGAAAGGGCCCCCGAAAAACAACCTGAGTGACCCAGGAATCAAACTCTGGTAGCTACTCGGGATGGTGCAGGAAGAATGTGGGCTACATGGCAGTATGAACAGGTAACCCAGGTCATCCAACCCGGGTCCTGTTTTAAACCCTATGGAGAGCTGGCTCACCGGCCCTGGGAGGTAATGTCATCTCCAAACACTGGCAGAAGATATTTCAAGCTGCTGTGATACGGCTTGAAACCAGTGTTCAATGACCTGGGCTGGACCTGGGTTTGCAGTTTGAAAGAGGTATTACTAAACAATGGATTTTCAAAATGCAAAATTTTTGCATATATTGCTTGATCGATTTAAAAGGGCAATAATATTTAATGCAAAACAAGCCTGATTTTGAATGCACTAATATTGCTGGCAAAATCGACCAAAAATTGTGGGTTTTGAAATCACATTGCTTAGCAAAAATACCCCTAAATTGCACTTTAGCTCTAAATTTTACTCCAAAATGGGTCTGAGGTTTTAGACTTTCATATAAGCTTTAATTTGTTAACATACTTTATATAAAAGTTCACATATATATGGGGGGAAAAAAAAATGTTTTTAAACAATATATTATTTACCTTTACCACAAGAATTAGGAAGGCATTTTAACATTCTATTTTAAATGACACAATGGGGGGTCGATTCAATTCAGCCCGCTGTTAATAGTGTCGGGAAGGCAGTCTCGAAGCTATTCAATTCAGTGCACTCCGACTACAGGATTTCTGCTCGCACCCATCCAGAGGTGCGAGTAGAAATCCAAGAAAACTAGTGCCGTGATGCTGTTTTGTGCCTTAGCGCGGCGTAAAGAGCATCGCGGCATGCATTTAAGCCGGAGAAATCCCATTCTCGCGACTAAACACCTGGTTTAAGGCGCCAGTACCGGCATTCTCAGACATAACAGCATGCTAAACTGAATAGCTCTGGGACCTTCCCGCCGCTATTCTCATTGCGTTTAACTGAATCGACTCCAATAAATTTGAAGTAGGCTATGGGTGGTATTCAAATGATATATTACGCCCAATCTCCTTTCTAAAGTGATCCCAGTTATCACACATACAACGCCCATAGTAATCTGGTTTAGCATCGTAAAAGGGTTTGGTGTCTCGCTACCCCGGGGGGTAGTGAGCTGAAATAATGATACCACGCACCAGAGAACAGAAACAGAACGGGTGTAGAAGGGGGTGAAAAGAATTGAATACCACCCATTGTGTCAGGGGGTGGTCTTCAGGTTGCCGGCTGTTGGGATCCCGGCGCACATTATAACGGTGCCGGAATCCCGACAGCCGGCATACACTTTTTCTCCTTCGTGGGGGTCCACGACCCCCCTGGAGGGAGAATAGATAGCGTGGCGACGGTAGCGCGCCACCGTGCCCGCAGCGTGGCGAGGTCAGAGAGCCCGCAAGGGGCTCATTTGCGCTTGCCACGCTGTCGGTATGCCGGCGGCCGGGCTACCGGCGCCAGTATGCTGGTCGCCGGGAGCCCTGCCGCCGGCATACCATACTACACCCGTGTCAGGTTATAAAATAGCACAATATACTTGAATAGCATTGTTTTCTCATTTTAAATACAATGTGAGCACTCTTCAGTTTTAACATTTTTAAAACAGAAGAGTGATACCTGTAATTTATGTGGTAACTGGGCTTTGTAGACCAAAAATGCTCCGATTTCTGAAACTTCAGAACTATATGTAACAATAAACGGACTTAAAATAATTAACAGGTGCGCTGACCACGGTGCTTAATAAAGGCCATCATGTGTCCTTATTATATGTGCATAAAGGTGGAATTACCCAAACACAAAATGCACTGAAACACATACTAGCATGGTAATAGTCGCTGTAACAGTCTCGCTGTATAGTTTGGGGAAACAAGGAGATAAGTATCTGTGATGACTCAGACCTGTATCTATCATTTCAGCAGTTCCACTGGGTAATAGTTTTTGCTGTTTCAGCCTAATTACTGCTGTTCACAGAATGCATTGCTCGTATCATTAAGGAAACACTGCAGAAAATAGGACTAACAGTACCCTGTGACATCAAACTCTGAGCTGCATACTGTAGATGGCAGAATAAACTACCTACAGTATATAGGAGAATGCGGTCATACCGTAGAATGTAGTCAGCTGCCTACAGAGCTGCCCTCAAACACTGCACAGTCCCTTTTAAATCACGATCACTGCAAGTGCAGCAGGTGCAGTCATGGGACACTGCAATGAGTTGCAGAGCCCTCCTATGCAGCAATACCGTTGTATTAGTGCAAAGCCAGCATTATACCTCCTGCACACCCCAGGTCTATATAGAACAGTGCAAAGCTAGACTTGTACCTCCTGGCACACCCCAGATCTATATGTAACACTGTGCAAAATCACCTTGTACCTCCTGCACACCTCAAACCTTTATGTAACTGTGTAATGTCAGCCTGCATCTCCTGCACACAGGTAAGACCTACATGTAACTGTGCAATACCAGCCTGCACCTCCTGCACACAAGTAAGACCTACATGTAACCGTGCAATGCCAGCCTGCACCTCCTGCACACAGGTATGACCTACATGTAACCGTGCAATGCCAGCCTGCACCTCCTGCACACAGGTATGAGCTATATGTAACCATGCAATGTCAGCCTGCACCACATGCACACAGGTAAGAGCTATATATAACCGTGCAATGCCAGCCTGGATCTCCTTAACACAGGTAAGAGCTATATGTAACCGTGCAATGCCAGCCTGGATCTCCTTAACACAGGTAAGAGCTATATGTAACCGTGCAATGCCAGCCTGGATCTCCTTAACACAGGTAAGAGCTATATGTAACCATGCAATGTCAGCCTGCATCACCTGCACACAGGTAAGAGCTATATGTAACCGTGCAATGCCAGCCAGCACCTCCTGTACTCAGGTAAGACCTATAACCATGCAATGTAATCCTGCACACAAGTAAGAGCTGTATGTAACCATGCAATGCCAGCCTGCACACTGGTAAGAGCTATATGTAACCATACAATGCCAGCCTGCACACTGGTAAGACCTACATGTAACCGTGCAATGCCAGCCTGGATCTCCTGTACACAGTTAAGAGCTATATGTAACCATGCAATGTCAGCCTGCATCACCTGCACATAGGTAAAGAGCTATATGTAACCGTGCAACGCTAGCCTGGATCACGTGCACACAGGTAAGAGCTATATGAACCTATGCCATGCCAGCACCTCCTGCACTCAGGTAAGACCTATAACCATGCAATGTAATCCTGCACACAAGTAAGAGCTGTATGTAACCATGCAATGCCAGCCTGCACACTGGTAAGAGCTATATGTAACCGTGCAATGCCAGCCTGCACACTGGTAAGAGCTAGAACAGTTGGGTATATAACGCATATGGACATTACAGTCAGATTATATAATGCGGTGCCAGCCTGTGTGCCGCCCGTACCTGCTGAACCTCTTCATGCCTTTGCTGTCGCAGTCAGAGTCCTGAGGATAGTGCCCCTTTGTGCCCTTGCTCCCCGGTATCCTCAGGTTCTTAAGGCGGCACTCCCTGTCCAGTGGGGCGGCACCGAAGCTGTCATGTTCCCGGTGCCCAGGCTCGGCTCGCTTTCTCATTCCTGGGCAGGTGTGGGGGCACGGGCGGCTCTAGCAGCAGAGCGCGGGTGTGCGGCACATCAGTGCCGGGAGAGAGCAGAGTCACCGCTTAGTGCCGGGAAGGAGGCTGCTGCCGGAGATGTGTGCTGGGGAGGCTGCTGCTGTTACCACCGCCGCCGCCGCCACCACCACCGCTGCTGTTGTGTTCCCAGCTCCCTCCCCTCAGCAGCAACAGCAGCCCAGCTGAGAGCTACACACACAGGAGCCGCCTCCTCCTCCTCCGCTGTGACCTGCAGCCGCTGCCGGCCAATCACCGGGGACAGGCTGCCTGGTAACTGTAGCGTATACATCCGCTCCCACTGCTGCGCCTGTCACAGGCACATATACACTAAGCCGTGTGGTGCAAGTATGTTAGACAGACATTAGGTCGACATGAAAAAAAATAGACAGTACAAAAGGTCGACATAAAAAGGGTAGACACAGGGTTTTTTTGTGTGTTTTTTTTACATGTTTTTGGACTTTTACATACCTTCTCTATCCATGTCAGCATAGAGTTGGTTATAAACCTTGTGGCGAGCACAGCAAGCCACCTAGCCAGAAGCGTGGCGAACCACGCGAGGGGATGCCGTTCTACAATTTGGGGTCCCAGATGACAAAACTATATACACAAACCCCAAAAATGCAATAGAGGTTAGCAGCGCCACTAGTTTGGATAGCCAGGGAGGCTATCCAAACTAGCCGCGCTGCTAACCTCTATTGGTAGGCAAAGCTGCTATACAGATTATCCTTTCGCACAGGGTCTATAGAAATAGACCTCTATCTATATATCGGCCTACGCCAATAAGTACACATGCAGGGGCGGATTCAGAAGAAAATGAAAGGGGGGCACCATGATAAGGAAACGGTAAGTTATATTTACATGCACCTAAGGCACGCGTGCTCCCAGATAAGGGCTGTGGTATCACAGGGGGTGTGGCCTCACAGAATAAGCCATCAGGTAATGATTGGCTGTAGGAACGCATCCTGGTTTATTGCCAGTGTTTCACGCTGATGAAAAGGCTAATTGGACCTTGAAATGTTGGTCACCTTTTCCATTAGGTATGGGAGCCTGGAAGGCACCCCAGCACAATATAATTATTATAGTTTTAGTCAGTGGTGGCAGGTGCAGCATACCTTGTTTTGGGCACTGCACTGAGACTCAGACTGCAGGACACAAACTGCCCATCTTTGATTAGCAGAAGCAGCCAGCTGGATCTCCAACAAGCAGCATAAGACATCTGCAGGACAGCCCTGTCACAATCACACGGGCCGCCTTCTCAAAGCTGAAGCTGAGATTGACTGCACCTAGCATGGTGGTAAAGGAAGTGGAGGAGGAAGCGCTGGGATACTGGGGGTGATTCCGAGTTGTTCGCTCGCTAGCTGCTTTTAGCAGCATTGCACACGCTAAACCGCCGCCTACTGGGAGTGTATCTTAGCATAGCAGAATTGCGAACAAAAGCTTCGCTAATTTTCTCGTAACGATTACCCCGCAGTTTCTGAGTAGCTCCAGACTTACTCAGCCATTGCGACCAGCTCAGTCCTTTTCGTTCCTGGTTTGACGTCACAAACACACCCAGCGTTCGCCCAGCCACTCCCCCGTTTCTCCAGACACTCCCACGTTTTGCAACACGAACGCTTGCGTTTTTCCGCACACTCGCATAAAACGGCCAGTTTCCGCCCAGAAACACCCACTTCCTGTCAATCACACTACGATCACCACAGCAATGAATAAGCTTCGTTATGCCATGAGTAAAACACCTAACTTTTGTGTAAAATAACTAAGCGAACCTTGCGCATGCGCAGTAAGAGACTAATCGCAGTATAGCGAAAATCGGCAACGAGCGAACAACTCGGAATGACCCCCACTGTGCGGTGCAGTGAGGGCTAATGAAGCCTTCTGCGCCGTCATAAGTAGCAGTCTTACTCCATGCTGGCATTTGAACCCCACACCTGGGCTGGACTCTGGCCGACTGGCAGTGGGGGAGAGCATTGGTTACCACACGGACTTGCTGTTAGAGCCGTGGCGGGTCCTAGTGCCTGCCGGCTCTTTTAGCAAATCTGACGGAAATAGCAGTAGCTGCTGCTGTTCTCCTTTTGAAAAAAAAAGAAGTCCGAAACGACAGAGGGGGTGGGGGGGGGCACGGGCCCGAGTGCCCCCCCCCCTCCCCCCCTGGATCCGCCTAGTGTGACTTGTCAGGGACGATGGAAAGCATTTTCGGATTTGCACATTCTCCCAACTGCTAGGTATAAATAACGCCATCTGAAGAGGATATTACACAGTGGCAGGGAGCGTTTGTTTTTGCAAAAGTTGGTGAAAATAATAATTTTGTAAAAATTAAATATCGAGGCCATTCATTATTAAGATAATACAGAAGATGGGTTGGGTATGGGATACCGGCAGTGGGGATGCCAGCGGTCAGAATTCCTACACCGACATCCCGACTGCCAAAATTCTGACAGATGGGACAAAGTGACCTAACCTAACCCCCACAGCCTAACCTAACCTTCCCACAGCCTAGCCATAAACCTCCCTTCCCGCAGCCTGACCCTAACCGTCCCCCCACAGCCTAACCCTAAACTTCCCGCATATTTAAGTTTGGGTTTCAGTCACCTCCAGGCTTCCGACTGCCAGCATTCTATAAATTAGGATGCCAACTACGTCCCCAGGAGATATGATGAATATCTCCTGCTTACCTTTCAGTCCCAATCTGGCACAGAAGCCCCATACAATAATATGGGGACTAAAATTCATCAGACTCCAAAAATACTGCGGAAACCTTTGCCATCTTCAGAAGTAGGACTGTGTTGCAAAAAGGGATCCTTTCAGATCCCTCCACTGGCCATCAGGAGCTTCGTACACATGGCTGACCCCAGTACATACATGAACACTAGTACTGCTAAGTCAGACTCACTGCTACAAAAGTAGTGGTGATAGGTATCGCAGGTACAGCTGATCTTCATATCAAATGTTTCTGTATCGGAGCAATATTGAATTGCTCTGCTGTTTGTGTTTACATTGCTGCTACTAGCAGCGAGTTGAATACTAAGTTTTTACTGCTTCTGCTCCTAAATTGCCAGAATCACTGCTTTATAAACAGATCCCTATTTATCAATTTCGGGGCAGTGCGGAACGACTGGGGGCAGTGCGGAGCGAATGAGGGCGTGATCGTGGCAGCTGCATGACATCACACACAGCCGCCGCGATCGGGAACATGGCGGCGGGCCTCCTGCACCGGCAGGAGGCATCCTCTATTTCTGCTAACAAGCAGAAATTGCGATGCATTCGCAATTTCTGCTTGTTGAAGGGGGGGAGGCGGCGGTCAGCATGCTCAGCGGCCTAGCCCTGCGATGGGCGGCCCCCAGCATGCTAGCAAAATTAGGCCCTTTATGGCTTGCATAGCTCCAAGTGTAAATAGAAGTCCAGTGCACCCACTGCACTGATGTCTGCTAGAGGCCAGTGAGTAAGATGCAGTTTTTAAGTTCCAAGGACTGTGGACGTTGGCTGTGCAAGTAGAGCGTGGCTGCAGGATGAATATTAAGTACGGGAAGTGATAAAGACATTTACTTTTATGTTTGTACTTATTTTTTTGTATGCACCTGTGTTTCCAGGCCTAAATGTGAATATGCTATATTCAGTATCTGATGCCAGTAAAGACACTGCGTTTTACCGGAAAACTTGCGGCAAGTCACAGTGCTCGGGGATGTGACTGACCACAGGCCCTGTGTGACTGGAGGCTCCTAAAGAGCTTGGCATGCCCCCAGAGTGATTAAAATGGGGTGTGTTCTGGGGCTGACATTACTGCTATGGTAACTAGTATTTACAGTAATGCTATTGGAAATTTAAAAAAAAAAAAAAAATCATGAAAATCCGCTGTAAAATCATCCCAAGAAGGCTATAACCAAAGTAAGATGGCAGCATAAGATAGCAGGCTTTTCTGCTTTGCAAAACAGGCCCAATATGCATAGAAGTGCGGCCCCCATCATTGGAGAGTGATTATTTATGCATGAGGAGTGTTCTAACCAGGTGTCCTGGAATGAACAGGAAGACCCTCCATCCGCTGATCCCAGTCTATGCCCCCTATCACGTAAACGGAGCATCAGGTGTGAGCATGCTCTCAATCTGCTTGGCCACACCCCCTATTACCGGGCCCCGACAGGTTTCCAGGTGGCACTGCATAGGAGCTTACAGCTAATTCTATACATTCGATTTGAGAGCACGTCCAATAGGTTTCAAGTTTCACAGGCATATTCAATTAGGCACGGAGTTGGCTAGTTACCGTACAGTGTGGGGAAAGGAAAGCAAATTATATAGGTAATATAAGACATCGCCGCCCCTCGCCGCCTACCGCAGCGATACTAATCGCACATGTACTAACATATGCGATTAGTATCGCAATGCGGTATAGGAGGCCTCCAGCGATGTCTGCCAGGGTCAGTGGGGGTCGGCGGGGGTCTCCGTCATCTCCCAGACTCGGGAGGTGACGTGTGCAGGGAGACCCCGGGCTCCTCCTCCTCCCCCCTGCAGCCGGAAGGAGACAAGGCTGTGATGCGGGGGAGGAGGAGGGGGGCCACACCAGCAGCGGCTCAGGTACGCCGGGGGGAAGAGGGGGTCGTCGTGAGCGGGGCGGGATGCGGCGGGATCCGGCGGCGGCGGTAAGAATCCCCTAGACTTCTATAGGGTATCGCCATAAAAAGATGGCGATACCCTATGGTGCGAAAACGCGGCGATCGGGAGTTAGTACATATGAAAATGCGGTAAAACAGGGGTTTTACCGCATTTTCCCTTTAGTAAATCCCACCCATAGTCTTTTCTATGCACCTAAACTTCGGGATTACCATGGATTCTGCAAAAAACTACCCTATCAATGGGGTTTCCCTGCACTGATTGTGCCTTTTCTCCTGAAGCTGCGAGGAAAAGTACACTCTCTGGAATTCATACGGGACTGAATCCCAGCTGTGTTGGGCCAGTGCAGTGTAAACCTATTTACTGGTATCAACAGGTATACAGGTAACAGCACTAATGCAGTGGTTAATAGCGGTATCCAGTGGTAACACAGCATTGGCTATAACAGTGGTATATGGTCTCGCCTATGGGAGCTAAGTATTGTGTTTCAGAACAGAATTTTTTTTCCCGGGTGCACATGCTCAGTAGCATAGCACTGACATCATCAGGTCAGAGGTCAGACCTCCTGGTGCCTCTCTGTCCCAGTGCCCAGTTTCTAGGCAGTGTAGGAGACAGTGCCAGATCGTACCGCTCTCTAAGGTATACAATAGGCAACATACTGGACAAAGGGGATCATTCCGAGTTGATCGCTCGCTGGCTACTTTTAGCAGCCGTGCATACGCATAGTCGCCGCCCACGGGGGAGTGTATTTTTGCTTTGCAAGTGTGCGAACGCTTTTGCAGCCGAGCGCAGCAAAAACATTTTGTGCAGTTTCAGAGTAGCTCTGGACTTACTCAGCCCTTGTGATCACGTCAGTCTTTTTGGTGCCGGAATTGACGTCAGACACCCACCCTGCAAACACCTGTGTTTTCCCAAACACTCCCAGAAAACGGTCAGTTGCCACCCATAAACGCCCTCTTTCTGTCAATCACCTGGCGTTCGGTTGTGCGAATGGAATCTTCGCTAAATCCATCACCCAGCACAGATCCTCTTTGTACCCGTACGAAGCACCTGCGCAGTTTTGCCATTTTTTTACCTGATCGCTGCACTGCAAAAATCGGCAGCGAGCGATCAACTCGGAATGACCCTATTGTATGGTTCGGAGATTGGAATGATACGCATTGGCCATAATGCTCAGTGTGTACCCGAAATTACGCGGTGCGACGTCATCAGTAGGGCCATCCCATCTGATGTGCTGCATGTCAGATAGGCTGACCCCGCTGACAACAGTATGCAGGTATGTATATATGTATAGGTATATGGCGGATAACAATATATTGCCTGGTCATCCACCGGATCGCTCAGTGTGTACAGCCATGCGATATATCGTAGCATCGGTCCTCAGGTCAGCTGGGACACAAATCATCCTGATGTGCATCCAGCCTTACACGAACAATGTTTTTTCTGCTGCGGGGTACACTGGGCTCCACAAGTCTGGACAATGGGATGTAGAGTAGGATCTTGATCCGAGGCACAAACAGACTCAAAGCTTTGACTGTTCCCAGAATGCACAGCGCCGCCTCCTATATCACCCCGCCTCCCAGCACAGGAGCTCAGTTTGTAAGTTGGTGCTGCAGTAAGCAGGCACTTAACAGAGGGGCTGCTCCAAGCAGCCCTGAGAAAAGCTTTTTATGAGGTAAAAAGTGAAGACTTCATGGGCAGCAGCGGTGGTAAATGTCTTGTGACATTCTCTGCTGCAGCTCCAGCTCTCCCCAGCGGCACTGTACACTCCCGAGCCCTGGTTGCCGGGTACCTACAGCGGAGGCTCCGGTTTTCTTCATGTTAGGCACACACGGCTGGGGCTCTCCAGGATCGCGTGGCCGCGCTTCGGGAGGTGGTAAGTGGGTCCCGCTCGCGGGACCCGGTCTTTATCGCGATCCGATGCGGTCAGTGGGAGGCAGGCCGCGCGCGCTGGCGGTGGACACTGTGGATACAGGCGATCCCACTAGATCACCAGGGCATGGGCGCAGGTCGGGTTTTCTCTCTAAACCACTTCTTATATGGCCCACAGTACCCGGTGGTTTTGCCAGCAAGGGGGATAAGGCTTAGACCTGAAGCCCCAGGGCGCCATTTCCCGCAAATGTTCCCGCTTTGGAGCTGCATATCTGTCTTTTCCTCACTCCCAGTCAGTGTCTGCGCCATTATTCCTCAGCTCACTGTTTCTGGGACTGCTTGGGCAAATCCTCCTATGTAAAGCCGCCTGGTTGTCAGCGCTGTGCCTTTACATGACACTTAAGTATTCTACCTGCCTTTTTAGTCAGTGATAGTTAAGAAAGAGTGCATTTAGTCAGGGTTTTATAGTACAATTACCCTGTGATATACATCCAGTTCTTACTGTGTACTGTTATAGCTACTGTTATATAGCTGTGTAAGCTAGTCCAGTGCAGTATTATTGTCTGTAATAACCTCTGCATTGTACAAACTGTGACCGTCTGTGTGTGCATTTGATAGCTGAGTGTTGTCCATCTCGTGTCTTTCACTCAACTTGCTATCCCTATATTCTATAACCTGAGGGGGATTGGTGCGTCAGGTGTTATCTAATATAGGATTTTCACAAAGATATACTGTATTACGTATTTTTCTCTGTGATTTGGTCACCATATCTCTCCTTTATCTCTGCTAGTGCTGACTACACTACGCAGGGGTTTGGGATATTGTGCTGCTGTTAATTGTACTGTGTTACCTCATACTGCAAGTTATATCATGTCTGCTTCTGAGGGTAACGGTTCTGGGGCGGAACACACTGCTGGTGTTGCTGAAGCCACAGGCACATATGAGGAGATTATAGCAGCTGTGGGCTCTGGTTCTGGGGGCTCCATGCCCCCCAGTGGGACTGTGGCAACGGGGGCACATACTGACCCACAGTGGGCCGCTTTTTCCATGCTTCTGCATACGCTAGTTCATAAACTAACACCCCCTATGGGACCCCCAATGCCGGTACAACCGTATGTGGTCCCTGCAGCTAACCCGCCGTGGGCGAATGATTTATCTGCTCAATTGAAGAAATTTAACCAGTCCTTGACTACTAAAAAGTCTGACCAACGCTCGCCTAAGTCCAAGAGGTCCTCTAAGCAAGCGCTCATCTCCTCACAATCCACTGCTGTCACTGACACCTCGTCTGATGAGGCACTTACACTGACCCCACAGGTTCTGACTCAGATACAGCTGATGGGGAGGGTAGTTCACATGTGGATGTTCCTGACCTTGTGGAGGCTATTAAGTTAATTCTGCAGTTTACGGATGATCCCGAGCCATCCGTGCCTCCTAAGAAACCAGATAGGTTCAAGCATCAGAAGGTGGTTAAACAGGTTTTACCTCACTCTGATCACCTAGTGGATATATGTCAGGAACCCTGGGAAAATCCGGGTACGAAGTTTGTGCCTCAAAAGAAGATGCTGGCTCGCTATCCCTGCGCACCAGAGCTGTCTAAGATTTGGGAAACGCCTCCTACAGTGGACTCACATGTGGCTAGGATGGTGGCTTCCTCAGCTCTACCTGTCACTGCCGTCACGTCTCTGAAAGAGCCATACGGATAAATGTGTGGAGGGTTGTCTAAAAGCAATTTACACCCTCACGGGTGCTGCACAAAGGCCTACTATTGCAGCTTCATGGGCTGCTGAGGCTATTGAAGCATGGGCCTTGGAGTTAGAAGCTGAAATCTCCTCTGACCATGCTAGACAATGCTTGTCATATATTGTCACAGCTTCTCGATATCAGAAGCCGCCTCTTTAATATGCCGGTATCCTGGCAACCAAGGCCTCTACTACGTAGTCCTGGTTCGCCGGATATTGTGGCTGAGATCCTGATCTGTGGATCTGGACTCTAGAAAAACCCTGGAGGTACTCCCTTTCAAGGGAGATATTCTGTTTGGGGAGGACTTAATTAAGATAGTGGCTGACTTGGCTACTGCCAAAACTGCCTGTCTACCTAATACCGCTCCTTCTGTGTCGAAGGCTAAAGGTATGTCCTTTTGCCCCTTTCGTCCTTCAGGTAAAGCAAAACGTCAGGCGTACAACAAGCAGGCCCGCACTTCCAAACCTGGTAAGCCGAAGCCCAAAAGAGTCTGGGCTGCCCGTCAGCCAGCTGCCAAGACCGATAAGCCTGCCGCATGACGGGGCGGGCCTCCCCTGGGGGATCCCAGGGTGGGGGGCCGGCTTCTAGGGTATACCCAGGAATGGTTGAAGACCACTTCATATGCTTGGGTACGGGAAGTCGTCACTCGAGGTTACGCCATTGCCTTCAAAAACCGACCCCCTCATCGATTTTGCCAGACAGACGTCCCTTTGGACCGGACAAAGGCAAAAACTATACACTCGGTGGTACAGACCCTCCTGGATACAGGAGTCGTAGTACAGGTGCCTCTTGCTCAGAGGGGCCGGGGGTACTATCCTCCGCTGTTTCTAGTCCCGAAACCGAATGGGTCCTCCCGGTCCATTCTCAACCTCATGGCATTGAACAGGTTTGTGAAGATTTCCAATTTCTGTATGGAAACCCTTAGCTCTATAGTTCTGGCCTTGGAACCTGGGGACTATATGGTCTCCCTGGACATACAGGATGCTTACCTGCATATTCCTATAGCAGTGTCACATCAACAATACCTGAGGTTTGCTATTGGCAACATCCATTACCAGTTTCGGGCGTTACCTTTTGGTTTAACAACGGCTCCGCAAGTCTTTACCAAAGTTATGGCGGTGATGACGGTGGTACTCTGCCGTCAAGGGGTCAGGATACTACCGTATCTGGACGACTTGTTAATCCTGGTAAATTTCACAGATCTTCTCCTGTGTCATCTGGATATGACGGTCCGGTTTCTACAAGCCCAAGGGTGGCTCATCAACTGGAAGAAATCCTCCCTGGTCCCTGCTCAGAGCATGGTGCACCTGGGAGCGCTGTTGGACACTCACAACCAGAGGTTGTTCTTGTATCAGGAGAAGGTCCTGAAGCTTCAGCACAGGATTCGTTGCTTCCTTTCTCGTCCGCAAGGGTCAATACATTCGGCAATGCAGGTGCTGGGCCTCATGGTGTCAGCATTCGACATGGTGGAGTATGCTCAATTCCATTCTCGCCCCCTCCAGAAGTTGATTCTAGCCAAGTGGGATGGCCTGCCTCACTGGATCAGGTCTCAAATGATCTCATTGACTCCGGTGGTCCGTCTGTCGCTGCTCTGGTGGCTCCAGGACCAACAATAGTGCAGGGGCCGTCCCTTCTGGATATCCAACTGGGTCCTGTTGACGACAGATGCCAGTTTAAGTGGTTGGGGCGCGATGATGGAGCAGCACTCCTTACAGGGTCGGTGGACCAAGGAGGAATCTCTCCTGGAGTTGCCGGCGGTCTTCAATGCGTTGAACCTGGCCCAGCATTTAATTCAGAACCGTCCTGTTAAAGTACAGTCGGACAGCGCCACCACAGTGGCTTACGTAAATCATCAAGGCGGCACTCGAGGCCGTTTGGCAATGAAGGAAGCCTCACGGATTCTACAGTGGGCAGAACGCCATCTACTGGCAATATCGGCAATATTCATTCCGGGAGTCCTGAATTGGGAAGCGGACTTTCTCAGTCGTCAGGACGTGCATGCCGGTGAGTGGGGCCTCCATCCAGATGTGTTTCAACTCCTCGTGGAAAGGTGGGGTCTTCCAGATGTGGATCTGATGGCGTCTCGACACAATCACAAGGTTCTGGTCTTCGGAGCAAGGACAAGGGATCCTCAAGCAGCATTCGTGGTTTCGCTGGCGGTGCCGTGGAGGTTTCGGCTGCCGTACGTGTTCCCTCCGGTGTCAGTCCTGCCCAGGGTAGTTCGGAAGTTCAAGCAAGAAAAAGGAAATCTGCTTTTCATAGCTCCGTCGTGGCCCAGACGGCACTGGTTCTGAGACCTGCAAGGCCTGTCGTCAGAGCGTCCAATTCTACTTCCACAACGCCCAGACCTCCTCGTTCAGGGCCCTTGTGTCTACCAGGACCTAGCCCGGCTATCTTTGACGGCGTGGCTCTTGAAGCTTCCGTCTTGAGGGCTAAGGGTTTTTCTGAAGAGGTCATTAAAACTATGTTGCGAGCCCGGAAACCGGCTTCTGCTCAGATTTACCATAGGGTCTGGCATTCATACTTTGTTTGGTGCGCATCTAACAATATGACGCTTCCAAGTTTAGTACAGCCAAACTTTTGGCTTTTCTGCAGCAGGGCCTAGATTTAGGCCTGCGTCTGGCCTCCCTCAAGGTTCATATTTCTGCCTTGTCGGTTTGGTTTCAGAGAAAAATTGCAACTTTACCTGATGTTCATACTTTCACTCAGGGTGTGTTGCGTATCCAACCTCCCTACGTCCCGCCTGTGGCTCCTTGGGACTTGTCGGTGGTTTTGGAGGCGTTGCAGGAGCCTCCATTTGAACCTCTTGGCTCAGCTGACCTTGGCTTTCCCTTAAGGTGGTGTTCTTGCTGGCTATTGCCTCTGCTAGAAGAGTGTCGGATCTGGGGGCCTTGTCTTGTAGTTCCCCATATCTGATTTTTCACCATGACCGGGCGGTTCTTAGGACTCGTCCCGGATATTTACCTAAGGTGGTTTCTTCGTTCCACCTTAATCAGGAGATTGTGGTTCCAGCCTTTGTCTCTCCTGATTTGTCTCCCAAAGAGCGGTGTTTGGATGTGGTACGGGCTCTCCGTATCTATGTGAAGAGAACTGCTTCTATTCGAAAATCTGATTCTCTCTTTGTTTTGTTTGGATTTCACAAACGTGGCTGGCCTGCTCACAAGCAGACCCTGGCCAGATGGATTAGAATGGTGATTGCACATGCTTATGTGAAGGCTGGTCTGTCAGCTCCTGTTCACATTACGGCCCATTCTACTCGGTCTGTTGGACCTTCTTGGGCGGCCCACCATGGTGCGACCCTTGATCAATTGTGCAAGGCGGCTACGTGGTCCTCCGGGAACACGTTCATAAGGTTCTATGCCTTCGACACTGCCGCTTCCCAGGATGCTTCCTTTGGACGCCGGGTTCTTGTGCCCGCTACAGTGCATCCCCTCCCATAAGGAACTGCTTTAGGACATCCCCATTGTTCAGACTTGTGGAGCCCAGTGTACCCCGCAGTAGAAAACAAGTTTTATGGTAAGAACTTACCTTTGTTAAAACTCTTTCTGCGAGGTACACTGGGCTCCACAAGGCGCCCACCCTGATGCACTTAGCTTCTTTGGGTTGGTATGGCATTAGCCGCTGACACTTCTCTTGTCGTGAGAGTGTGGTGTATGTGGCTACTAACCGTTGTCGTCTCTTTTCCTGCTACTGCATTGGGATGGTTAACTAAAACTGAGCTCCTGTGCTGGGAGGCGGGGTGATATAGGAGGCGGCGCTGTGCATTCTGGGAACAGTCAAAGCTTTGAGTCTGTTGGTGCCTCGGATCAAGATCCTACTCTACACCCCATTGTCCAGACTTGTGGAGCCCAGTGTACCTCGCAGAAAGAGTTTTAACAAAGGTAAGTTCTTACCATAAAACTCGTTTTTAATGTTAGCAAAAAGTATGTAACCTGATATGGCGTAACTACTAACACCTGTAGCTAGGAGTAGGGTGGCCAATCCTGGGTCATTTTTTATCAGGTATCGGGATTGAAAAATGGTAAATCACGGGATTCCTGGGATTGGTTTGTTTACCGTGTAGCCCCCCTCCCCCCCCGCCCGTCCCATACTGCCCGCCCCACACATATAACTCACCATGATACCTGGGAGGGCAGGTGGGTCACTCCCTTTGGTGTGAGGTCCGTGCGGTGGGTGATGGGTGGGTGGCTGGCTGCGCAGCGTGACCTCTGACTTTACGTCACGCTGCTCAGGGAGAGCCAGGAGGGAGCTGGGCAGCGTCTGAGCCTCCTGAGAACGCTCCACGCTGCCCAGCATTAAAAAAACAAAACAATGGGCTGCCTGATCCCGAAATCCTCAGGTTGGAGCTTCCAATCCTGGGATTGAATCCTGGACGACTTTTAGCCTAGATCCCGGGATCCCGCCGATCCCGGGATTGGCCACCCTAGCTGGGAGTATATGTGGGGTGTATTGCTGTGTTTACCTGCTCTATTTACTCTTTTTTTCTACATCCAAATACATTGGTGTCACTGAAATGTTGTCTATTGGCCTCTTCATTTGGACAGATTCAATTGTTTTGTGGGCGCACACATATGTATTATGAGCCAATCGGGGCTATTCAAATGTTGCCCCCGTTGGGCATGCATGCCCCGTATGTATGCCCATTAGTACCGGGTTTAGCAGCACAAAGATGCTAAACCCATCCAAAGTACAGGTTTAACCATTTTTAGCTAGCATCTCTGGAGGCTGAGAGCTGAAATGCGTTTCCCTGGCTGCATGCACTCCCAAATGGAGAAGCAATTTAATTGCTCCATTGCATCTAGTGGAGGCCGGGGAGACAAACAATTGAATCGGCCCTGTAGACTAAAAACACTTATTACCACGTCATGTCACATTACTACCCCCCAATGTTCATTTGTTCTGTGAACTAGAAAAGGAAATATAAACTAAACGTATCCAAATTCTATGTAATATATTGTTTCACCAAATTAAATTTGTTAAATTTGCTAAATTAAGGCTATATCAACAAATCTAATTGCCTAATTTAATTAGTACTTTGGGAGTAGGGTGGCCAATGCCTTATGGGATGAACATTTCCTCCTGCTCTGTCAGTGGTCTGGGTCCCTGCATGCAGTGGTCAGTGTGGAGTGCTGGCTTGGCATGGTGTGAAGGACCTGGCCTATGCAGCATGTTGGCAGGTGAAACAAAATCCCCAATAAGCCGTGACAATCCCCCCAATGATTCCCAAGCCTGCAGCAGCCAGGGACTGCAGGGAGGGCGCCCGGAAGCCAGCACTCAGCCCCGTGTAGCCAACAATCGCCCCTATTCCCCCGCCCAGGATGCCCCGGCGAGATGAGAATCATGTGACGGGAGGAGCTGGAGCACGGGAGTGGATGCAGGGTGGGGGTCATGTGATGGAGGGAGCAGGAGCCTGAAAGCAGTCGCGGGAGCAGATGCCCCATTGCAGGTGACACAAGCCCCGATAAGTGCTAATAGGATAGCCTCTGGCGATATCATTACCCGCAGTAATGTACTGCGGGTAACAGGATATCACCCTTTATGCATCAAGTCACATGGGGACTTAGGGGGAATTTCCTGTGCCCCTTCCATTGTAAGTATGGTGCTGAACCAAGCATATTACTTTTATGAATGTCCCTAAATATTGGTTATTAACCTTGTCAAATATATACACAATACTGTAGCCATCACATATTTCTAAATTCACAAGTTTGGCTTATAACACACACACAGCATAAATACCTATTTCCTCTAAAAAAAAATAATGCAAAATAATGCAAAATGTGGTGTCACGTAAAACCCAGACTAGCATAGTCATCATCTTACAAGGCTGAAGGTGCAGCATGAACATCTGCTGTGTTATTAAGTACTTTAATGCTACGACTAAGAGATAATTTCACCTTCTATACCCGGAAGTCACACCCAGTACCATAACATTGTTCTCCTTGAAGTGAAATGTGACATCCAAGTTTATAGATTGTAATGGAATGCAACAGAGAAAATGAAATGCAGAAAAGAGGTTAATCTGGTCTAGCAGGGATGTGTTTTCCGCATAGGACTGAAGATAAACAAGGGGAAATTAAAGCCAGGAGCATTATTAGAACTGCAGCCTTGTGACGTTATACAGGACCAAGAGAACACACTCTCCACTCCTAGGAATGGGGTACACACTTGCACTCACCATTCCCAGGTTGTGGTGCAGTGGCCTGTGACCACATTGCTTAAAACAATACAAAAACAGAGCGCTTAGCACGAAACCATAGTAAGCTCACTCACCTTAATACATAAATGAATAATGGGGTTTTAGTTCATACATATATATGTATACAGTAACTAATGAAAGCCATAGACGGCACATCTGCGCAGACATCCCACTGAGGGACGAAGGCAGGAGTAACGGTCAGATACCAGCCGTGCCTCCATACATTACACAATGTATAGGCATGATCCGCACTTTACTCCAAGGAACAGACAGTCATCGGTGATCAGTCATGTTTCATAATGTAATCATATGACCTTGACAGTTTTTCAGGCTGTGAACGATTACTGTTCATGCATATATACTTATCGTTCAGAATGGTTGCTTTTTTGGCTGAACTGAATTGTTATAGTTCAGTATCTAGCAAGCCTATGGTTTAAGTCAGACAAGGCTGGAAAACCCAAGCATTTTGCATTTAAAAGAACAGTGACGTGTGGGGAGGTAAATGGCTGGGGAGGGATGGCTAGTATAGAAGTCAGATTTACACACACATATTCAGTATGAGCCCAAGCCTCTCATAGACCTGTATACTCCAGAGATTTGACTTAAAAGTGATTAGAAGAATACAACAAAGATATTTATAATATATTATTGGATTATCATATCATTTCTCTAACGTCCTAAGTGGATGCTGGGGACTCCGTAAGGACCATGGGGAATAGCGGCTCCGCAGGAGACTGGGCACATCTAAAGAAAGCTTTAGGACTAACTGGTGTGCACTGGCTCCTCCCCCTATGACCCTCCTCCAAGCCTCAGTTAGATTTCTGTGCCCGACGAGAAGGGTGCACACTAGGGGCTCTCCTGAGCTTCTTAGTGAAAGTTTTAGTTTAGGTTTGTTATTTTCAGTGAGACCTGCTGGCAACAGGCTCACTGCATCGAGGGACTAAGGGGAGAAGAAGCGAACACACCTGCGTGCAGAGTGGATTGGGCTTCTTGGCTACTGGACATTAGCTCCAGAGGGACGATCACAGGTCCAGCCTGGATGGGTCCCGGAGCCGCGCCGCCGGCCCCCTTACAGAGCCAGAAGAGCGAAGAGGTCCGGAAAAATCGGCGGCAGAAGACGTTCCTGTCTTCAATAAGGTAGCGCACAGCACTGCAGCTGTGCGCCATTGCTCTCAGCACACTTCATACTCCGGTCACTGAGGGTGCAGGGCGCTGGGGGGGGCGCCCTGAGACGCAATAAAACATGACAGAAATACCTTACATGGCAAAAAATACATCACATATAGCTCCTGGGCTATATGGATGCATTTAACCCCTGCCAGAATATACAAAAAACCGGGAGATAAGGCCGCCGAAAAGGGGGCGGAGCCTATCTCCTCAGCACACTGGCGCCATTTTCCCTCACAGCTCAGTTGGAGGGAAGCTCCCTGGCTCTTCCCTGCAGTCACTACACTACAGAAAGGGTTAAAAAAAAAGAGAGGGGGGCACTAATTAGGCGCAGTATTAAAACATACAGCAGCTATAAGGGGAAAAACACTTATATAAGGTTATCCCTGTATATATATAGCGCTCTGGTGTGTGCTGGCATACTCTCCCTCTGTCTCCCCAAAGGGCTAGTGGGGTCCTGTCCTCTATCAGAGCATTCCCTGTGCGTGTGCTGTGTGTCGGTACGTTTGTGTCGACATGTATGAGGAGAAAAATGATGTGGAGACGGAGCAGAGTGTCTGTAACAGTGATGTCACCCCCTAGGGGGTCGACACCTGAGTGGATGTACTGTTGAAAATTACGTGACAGTGTCAGCTCTATATAAAAAAACAGTGGTTGACATGAGACAGCCGGCTACTCAGCTTGTGCCTGTCCAGACGTCTCATAGGCCGTCAGGGGCTCTAAAGCGGCCGTTACCTCAGATGGCAGATACAGACGCCGACACGGATACTGACTCCTGTGTCGACGGTGAAGAGACAACCGTGATTTCCAGTAGGGCCACACGTTACATGATTGAGTCAATGGAAAAATGTTTTTATACATTTCTTATAATACGAGTACCACCAAAAAGGGGTATTATGTTCGGTGAGGGAAAAACTACCTGTAGTTTTCCTGAATCTGAGAAATAAAATGGTGTGTGATGATGCGTGGGTTTCCCCCCGATAACAATTGATAATTTCTTAAAAAGTATTGGCTGCATACCCTTTCCCGCTAGAGGTTAGGGTGCGTTGGGAAACACCCCCTAGGGGGGATAAGGCGCTCACACGCTTGTAAGAACAAGGGCTCTACCCTCTCATGAGATGGCCACCCTTAAGGATCCTGCTGATAGAAAGCAGGAGGGTATCCAAAAAGGTATTTACACACATACTGGTGTTATACTGCGACCAGCTATCGCCTCAGCCTGGAGGTGCAGTGCTGGGTTGGCATGGTCGGATTCCCTGACTGAAAATATTGATAGTATATTATTGCCTATAGAGCATTTAAAAGATGCATTTCTATATATGCATGATGCACAGCGGAATAATTGCCGACTGGCATCAAGTATAAGTGCGTTGTCCAATTCTACCAGTAAAATGGTCAGGTGATGCGGATTCCAAACGGCATTTGGAAGTATTGCCTTTGAAAGGGTGGCCACGGCAACAGCTGGGAAATCCACGTTTGTACCCCAGGTCGCCTCTCAAAATAAGACGCCGTATTATCAGGCGCAGTCCTTTGTTGGCAAGCGGACAAAAGGTTCCTCTTTTCTGCTCGTGACAGAGGGAGAGGAAAAAGGCTGCAGAGATCAGCCAGTTCCCAGGAACAGAAACCCTTTCCCGCCTCTGCCAAGCCCTCAGTATGACGCTAGGGCTTTACAAGCTCAGGCACGGTGGGGGCCCGTTCTCAATGAATTTCAGTGCGCAGTGGGCTCACTCGCAAGTAGACCCCTGGATCCTTCAGGTAATATCTCAGGGGTACATATTGGAATTCGAGACGTCTCCCCCTCGCCGTTTCCAAAAGTCGGCTTTACCGACGTCTCCCTCTGACAGGGAGGCAGTTTTGGAAGCCATTCACAAGCTGTATTCCCAGCAGGTGATAATCAAGGTACCCCTCCTGCAACAGGGAACGGGGTATTATTCCACACTATTGTGGTACCGAAGCCAGACGGCTCGGTGAGACCGATTCTAAATCTAAAATCTTTGAACACTTACATACAGAGATTCAAATTCAAGATTGAGTCACTCAGAGCAGTGATTGCGAACCTGGAAGAAGGGGACTACATGATGTCTCGGGACATCAAGGATGCTTACCTTCATGTCAAAATTTACCCTTCTCACCAAGGGTACCTCAGGTTATGGTACAGAACTGTCACTATCAGTTCAGACGCTGCCGTAGGGATGGTCCACGGCACCCCGGGTCTTTACCATGGTAATGGACGAAATGATATCCCTTCGAAGGAAGGGAATTTTAGTTATCCCTTACTTGGACGATTCCCTGATAAGGGTAAGATCCAGGGAACAGTTGGAGGTCGGTGTAGCACTATCTCAGGTAGTGTTGCGGCAGCACGATTGGATTCTCAATATTCCAAAATCGCAGCTGGTTCCGACTACTTGTCTTCTGTTTCCTAGGGATGATCCTGGACACAGTCCAGAAAAAAGGTGTTTCTCCCGGAAGAGAAAGCCAGGGAGTTATCTGAGCTAATCAGGAACCTCCTAAAACCGAACCAAGTCTCAGTGCATCAATGCAGAAGGGTTCTGGGTAAAAATGGTGGCTTCCTACGAAGCAATCCCATTCGTTAGATTCCACGCAAGAACTTTCCAGTGGAACCTACTGGACAAATGGTCCGGGTCGCATTTTCAGATGCATCAGCGGATAACCCTGTCACCAAGGACAAGGGTATCCATCCTGTGGTGGTTGCAGAGTGCTCATCTTCTAGAGGGTCGCAGATTCGGCATTCAGGACTGGGTCCTGGTGACCACGGATGCCAGCCTGCGAGGCTGGGGAGCAGTCACACAGGGAAGGAATATCCAGGGCTTAGGGTCAAGCCTGGAGACATCACTTCACATAAATATCCTGAAGCTAAGGGCCATTTACAATGCTCTAAGCTTAGCGAGACCTCTGCTTCAAGGTCAGCCGGTGTTGATCCAGTCGGACAACATCATGGCAGTCACCCACGTAAACAGACAGGGTGGCACAAGAAGCAGGAGGGCAATGGCAGAAGCTGCAAGGATTCTTCGCTGGGCGGAAAATCATGTGATAGCACTGTCAACAGTATTCATTCCGGGAGTGGACAACTGGGAAGCAGACTTCCTCAGCACGACCTCCACCCGGGAGAGTGAGGACTTCACCCAGAAGTCGTCCACATGATTAAAAAACTCGACAGGTATTGCGCCAGGTCAAGAGACCCTCAGGCAATAGTTGTAGACGCTCTGGTAACACCGTGGGTGTACCAGTCAGTGTATGTGTTCCCTCCTCTGCCTCTCATACCCAAGGTACTGAGATTGATAAGATGGAGAGGAGAAAGCACTATATTCGTGGCTCCGGATTGGCCAAGAAGGACTTGGTAACAGGAACTTCAAGAGAGGCTCACGGAGGATCCGTGGCCTCTACCTCTAAGAAGGGACCTGCTCCAGCAAGGACCCTGTCTGTTCCAAGACTTACCGCGGCTGCGTTTGACGGCATGGCGGTTGAACACCGGATCCTGAAGGAAAAAAGGCATTCCGGATGAAGTCATCCCTATCCTGATCAAAAGCCAGGAAGGATGTAACCGCAAAAACATCACCGCAATTGGCGAAAATATGTTGCGTAGTGCGAGGCCAGTAAGGCCCGACGGAGGAAATTCAACTGGGTCGATTCCTACATTTCCTGCAAACAGGAGTGTCTATGGGCCTGAAATTGGGGTCCATTAAGGTTCAGATTTCGGCCCTGTCAATTTTCTTCCAAAAAAGAACTAGCTTCAGTCCCTGAAGTTTAGACATTTGTAAAAGGGGTACTGCATATACAGCCTCCTTTTGTGCCTCCAGTGGCAATTTGGGATCTCAATGTAGTTTGGGTTCCAAAAGTCACATTGGTTTGAACCACTTAAATCTGTGGAGTTAAAATATCTCACATGGAAAGTGGTCATGCTGTTGGCCCTGGCCTGGGCCAGGCGCGTGTCAGAATTGGCGGCTTTATCCTGTAAAAGCCCTTATCTGATTTTCCATTCGGACAGGGCGGAATTGAGGACTTGTCCTCAGTTTCTCCCTAAGGTGGTTCCAGCGTTTTCACCTGAACCAACCCTATTGTGGTGCCTGCGGCTACTAGGGACTTGGAGGAATCCAAGTTGCTGGATGTTGTCAGGGCCCTGAAAATATGTTTCCAGGACGGCTGGAGTCAGGAAATCTGACTCGCTGTTTATCCTGTATGCACCCAACATGCTGGGTGCTCCTGCTTCTAAGCAGACTATTGCTCGTTGGATTTGTAGTACAATTCAGCTTGCACATTCTGTGGCAGGCCTGCCACAGCTAAAATCTGTGAAAGCCCGTTCCACAAGGAAAGTGGGCTCATCTTGGGCGGCTGCCCGAGGGGTCTCGGCTTTACAACTTTGCCGAGCAGCTACTTGGTCAGGGGCAAACACGTTTGCTAAATTCTACAAATTTGATACCCTGGCTGAGGAGGACCTGGAGTTCTCTCATTCGGTGCTGCAGAGTCATTCGCACTCTCCCGCCCGTTTGGGAGCTTTGGTATAATCCCCATGGTCCTTACGGAGTCCCCAGCATCCACTTAGGACGTTAGAGAAAATAAGAATTTACTTACCGATAATTCTATTTCTCATAGTCCGTAGTGGATGCTGGGCGCCCATCCCAAGTGCGGATTGTCTGCAATACTTGTACATAGTTATTGTTACAAAAATCGGGTTATTATTGTTGGGAGCCATCTTTTCAGAGGCTCCTCTGTTATCATACTGTTAACTGGGTTCAGATCACAAGTTATACGGTGTGATTGGTGTGGCTGGTATGAGTCTTACCCGGGATTCAAAATTCTTCCTTATTGTGTACGCTCGTCCGGGCACAGTATCCTAACTGAGGCTTGGAGGAGGGTCATAGGGGGAGGAGCCAGTGCACACCAGTTAATCCTAAAGCTTTCTTTAGATGTGCCCAGTCTCCTGCGGAGCCGCTATTCCCCATGGTCCTTACGGAGTCCCCAGCATCCACTACGGACTATGAGAAATAGAATTATCGGTAAGTAAATTCTTATTTTTTATATCTATAGATTGTAAGCTTGCGAGCAGGGCCTTCCTACCTCTATCTCTGTCTGTTTTTACCCAGTTTTGTTCTCGTACTGTTGTTCTAATTGTAAAGCGCAACGGAATAAGGCTGCGCTATATAAGAAACTGTTAATAAATAAATAAACAGTCAAAACTCTGGGAGTATATTAGAATATGACAAGAAAGGCTCTGCCTCACCTGACCGCATGTCACTGTAAAAGGACATGTTCAAACACTGATGCTATGATTAGGCTTACCATTCTATCCGTTTAAACCAGGACACTCATGAATTACACAGGTTCTCTAGCTACTTAAAACTAGGTGAAACGCAGGCTTGAAGTCAGCTAGACAGCCACAGAACCTGTGTACTGTAATTCATGAGAGTCCTTATTTAAAGGGATTTTATCGTAAGCATAACTTGATAGACAGACAGACAGAAAGATAGATAGGATTACGTTATGTAACTTTTTTGAATACACCTTTGTTGTTCAAACGACTCAGAGTGCCGCAGCATCTATTTAGTCGATAGATAGATAGATAGATAGATATAGATAGATAGTAAATTTGCGATAGAATTTTGAGTTATAAAAAGACCCAACCACAAATCTGTATTAACCTCCTAACAAGTGGCTACAAGTAACCTATAACAGGCTGTGACAGGTCAGCTGATGTGTGTGGCATTATGTTATTACACCTGTTGTTAATAATGTTTGAATAAAATTTTTAGTACAGCAAACACCTTTACTTTTATAGGTTTGTTTTAAAGACAATTTTCTGTGATAAATGTAATTTTCTGAATGTCTAGGGGAAGATGTACAAAGCCTTGAAAAGTGATACATTTCATCAGCCAATCAGCTCCTAACTGCCATATTACAGGCTAGGTTTGAAAAATGACAGGAGCTGGTTGGTTGGCACTAGCACTATGAAATTTATCACTTTTCAAAGTACATCTGGCCCTATGAGAAATATTGATCAAAGCTTGCTGAGAGATAAAGTAACAACCAATCAGCTTATACCTAACATTTTTCAAACACAGCCTGCGACATTACAGTTATAAGCTAATTGGTTGGTCATTTATCTCCTCTCCAAGCTTAGATAAAATATTGTGGTGTAGAACTTCAGCGGTCCAAAAAGCGATTTTATGCACAACAGCTATGTAAGAACAGCCACATGCAGGAAATTTCCAACAAAAGGCTAACTACCATGGCAGACCACAGTCCCCGTTATTAATGGGGACTTATGTCTGACCCCTGTGTACCAGACTTTGAAAAGCAAATCTTTTTAGAGTGTGGTCCGGCTGGTTTATGCTATCCTCAGATGGCATAAACAGTTTTATGCTGTATTCAGATAAAAGGGATCTTACAATCCCTTTCCCATAGCCTCCATAAACTGACATTGTGTGCACGCTCAATTGTTAGTTTCCCAGGAGGAGTCTTTTTTTCGGGGGATGAAAGCCATTGGCGAAAAATGCCTCAAAAGTGTCGAAAAATGGCCCACTTTTTCTACAGAAAACATGTGGATTCACCAATCCACGTTTTCCGCCCTGCCTGTATTTTTCGCCTAGGTAAAATCCAGCCCTGCCATTGCATAGAGCAAATCCCCATTTGCCCTAAAAATAAAGAAAAGCTTCGTTTTTTCACCTAGGCAAAGAAAACGGAGCTAATTGCATACCCCCTTAATACACAGCTTCCTTGGAAGCTATGCACTAAGGATCCATGAGAAGGAAGCTCTAACCAGCTATTAATGTTTATACAATCCACCTCCTATGAGATATCTTTGCAGGATATATTTTTGCATGAAAAATTGTGTTTGTTATTGTATTAAGCCTCAGATGAGGACACAATTTTATTGGCATGTTATAATCAACCAGTTGCGATCACTATTATTCTTATTATAAATATATATTTAATAATGTAATATTATTGATGTGTGGTGTGAATGCATATCAGACCTCTATCTTATGAGCGCAGAATCAGACGAATACCCCTTTCAGACCACTTCCCAGGTGCAACCTGCCTGAGCCCCTATTTGCCGCTATCCCCAACCCGGCATATTGCCGGGTTGGTGATGTCAGCGATCACGCGGGCGGCACTTAGAGATCACATGATCTCCAAGGGCCGCCTGCCGCTATAGTGTGAGCAGGAAACGGGTCGCATCGACCTGCTTTCTCGTTCACACAGCACAGCGAGTCGGGTTGAACATGTGTTCAACCCTGCTCGCTACCTGAATTGAAATACCTGCTCCACCTGGATTATTTCAACTGGCCCCTTTCAGACTGCACGGCAACACGGGTTATGTGCGCTCAAGTGCAATACCCGTGTTAAAATCTGGCAGTCTGAAAGGGGTATAATATAGTTTGTGTGTAGGTGCCTGTGTAACAGCATTTTTAGTTTAGTGTGTGTCCACAGCACACAAGTGTAATAACACAATCAACTAAAAAGGTAAAAACAGCGCCTGAATAATTTTAGCTGTTATACTTTCGATGTGTAATGGGAGGAGTTTATGTGCCGTTGCTGGTGTTTCCACGCTGTTGCAATGGCACATTGCAAGATTATTGGCTAATTGAATCAACCCAAAATACTGGTATCATATTGCAGCAGATGAAATTATTGTATCATTGTTGTAAACATGCAGAGCTGATAGCCACTGACCACTCCATTATAAACTCCATCATAAATGCTGACTGTAGTACTTGAAAGGCAGGTTTGGTCTAACTGCTCAATTATCCACAAGAACTCACATATCCGCTAATTAACCCTACACAATCAATGACCTAATCTCAACAGAGATTAGAAATGTATATCTAGCATGTTTTTAAAAAGTAAAAACACCTAGAGGGAAATCGAAACAGCGGCACCCACGCCGGCCGATTCAATTAGAGGAGTTTACCTTGCATGTTAAGCCACAGAGGTGGACTTTTCCTTGCAGCTTCAAGAGCTGAGAGGAAAGTCTGCAATAAAAAACACCATCAGGGTCGCTCGGGGAAACCCAATGATTCCACATTTCACTTGGAATGAATGGAGTAGCCATTCATGAGATTTTTCCCATGAGCCAAACTGGATTCCCCCAATAAAATCACTTATATACCATACCAACATGTCTGCCTCATGATAAACATATGGCAATCGGCTTTAAAAGTGAAAGTAAAGGGCCCCATACACTAGAACAATAATGCCCGATTTCATGCATTCGGCCCGATAAATTGGATGAAATCGAGCATTTTGGAGGTGTTTGCGATCCGATGCACGTCCCGTGAGCATCGGGTCGGATCCTCCAGATTGACCGTGCTGCACTAACGATCATGTCCAACCCCGCAGGTATGGCTGGGATCGCCCAAGATACATCGTTTGCAAAAGGACAGCATACAATGTATCTTGGGCGATCCTGCCGCCTGGGAGGCTGCCGGGGCGTTCGCCTGCGACATGACGGTCGGACATGTCGCGTTGGTGTATGGGGCCCTTCACTGGGTATTTTTATTTATTTATTTATTTTTTTTGGGGGGGGGTCCAATTTACTTAATTGTTCAACATTTTGACTTTTCAGGTGTTTCTATACTATAGTCTCACCTTTACGGATTAAAATGTTTTCACAAACTTTGGAGATGTGAGGGAAAACAGGAAAATTCTACATATTTTTACTAGTGATGTTTTACACCGCTTTTACAATTGGATAGTTTAATGCAGTTGACATTTTTTGACTGAGTGGCACGCTAAAAGTAAATGCACCTTATTCTTAAGTGATAATGTATTTTTATGCAGATGCTGGAAGATATAGTATTTTTCTGCTACAATTACTGCACCCACTGATGTCATGCCTACTTTAAGCTGTACAGTCCTTTAAAGAAAAGAAGTTTAAATACAAAGTAAGTAAATACGTCCCCACTACGCTACAGCTTGGAGCAGTAGTTCCACATTAAATTAATTAGGACTGAACCTTTGTAGGCTGTCATGCATGCTGCCTATATATCAGCCACTTAACTGGCTAATATTTTTTCCAAAAACAACTCACAAATTGTCATTTTTTTTATAACTGAATTAGGCCAAGAACATGAATTTCTAACTTATCCAATACAAATTTTACAGTATGTTTAAAAACATCTTCTTGTACTTGAGTGGACAGAGGCTCTGCTGTTATACTGTATGTCCCCGGCAGCTGCTGCCTTCTGCAGTCACTTTCCCGGCAGCTCCTGCTCTCTGTAGTCCCCAGGTATTCACTGGGGCTGAGTGTGTTGCTATGATTGCATTTCCCCCGAGGGCTGTTCCTCTATGCAGCTCCAGATAGGGGTG